>NC_036872.1:34360239-34364561 GCF_002910315.2 Salvelinus sp. IW2-2015 | reverse complement strand
TCTCTCTCTCTCCCTCCTCTCTCGCTCTCTCTCCCCCTTCTCTCTCTCTCACTTCTCTCTCTCTCTTCTCTCTCTCTTATCTTCATGATGCATGTTCACTGCATGCTGAATCAGTCTGTAAGTGTCAAAGTCTTTATCATTGTGGCTTCATGATTATCTCTAAGTTATGAGTACCTTGACTCTGACTTTGGTCTCCTGTTATAATCCTGTCTGGGATGTGGGACAAGTGTGTGTGTATGTGTGTGCTCGCGAGCTATGACTGTGTGTGTGTGAGTGTGTGTGTGCGCCTCCCCTCCTGATGTCCGTGTCTCTGTGTTGTCAGCACCGTCTCAGGGATACAAAATGGCACCCTATTCCCTTTATAGGGCACTACTTTTGACCAGGGCAGTGCATTACACAGGGGAAAAGGTTGTCATTTGTGACATAGGCTCAGTGACTGGGAAGGGATCTGTCTACAATGTTGTCTCTAGCCAACAGATCCTATTTCACACATCTTACTAATGCTAAAAAGCTTTGTGCCCAGGCTAGCGCTGTAAGGCACACACTGGCACCCCACCACATATACACAACACACAAGGGAAGCACATGCACCGGCTCACATGTGCAGGGAGCAAATACGAAATGTGATCTGTGACTGCTCTCACACGGTCACAGTGACAAACAAAGTCACTGGGCTGTCTGTGTGAAAATATTCCTTTAAAGGGATTTGTGAGAATTTTGAAGGTGAACGTTGTCTCTGTGTGTGTTTGTTTATGTTTCTACGTGTCTGTGTTTCTGTGATAACCAGTTACTGGTGACAATAAATGCTACTGTAAATACTGTATACATAACATAGCTATACCATACATCTGGCTGGAGCTAGCTCTTATTCAGCCTGGGCCCAGATCTGTTTCCTATCATGTCTAAGGAGTGGCATGATGGCACAGACAGACTGGMAKCCAGGCTAGCTCTAACTGACTGACACCCAAGCTAGCACTAACAGACTGGTACCCAGGCTAGCTCTGACAGACTGACACCCAGGCTAGCTCTAACAGACTGGTACCCAGGCTAGCTCTGACAGACTGGTACCAGCTAGCTCTTACAGACTGGACAGGCTAGCTGTGACAGACCTGTACCAGGCTAGCTTCTGACTGCTGGTCCACAGGATAGCTCTGATGACTGTACCACAGCTAGCTGTGACAGACTGCCTCCAGATAGCTTGACTGACGGTACGCCAGCAAGCTTGACAGACTGGTACCAGCGTAGCTGTGACAACTTTACCCAGGCTAGCTGCTGTACCTAGCACTGACCGGTACTCGACAGCTAGTACCGAGGCTGTTAACACAGCGCAGCTCTGAATACTGGGTACTCAGGCTAGTCTGATGACATGATCCATGGCTACTCTGACTGTCACCGCTTGACTGACCAGGCTAGCTCTGACGCGTACGTTGACTTGACTTGAACAGGTACACCACTACCCAGCAGGCTAGCTCGATGACTGGTACCCAGCTAGCTCTGACTGACGTCCTGCAGCTGATACCGACTGGTACCCAGGCTAGCTCTGACAGACTGTACCCAGCTAGCTCGACTGCTGGACCCAGGCTAGCTCTGACTGACTGGTGACCCGCAGGCTACTCTGACGACTTACCAGCTCTCTGACTGACTGGTACCTCAGGTGCTCTGACTGACTGGTAACCCAGGCTATTCCTGAACTGGTACCAGCTCTCTGACTGGTACCAGGCTAGTCTGACTGACTGGTACCAGGCTAGCTCTGATCTACTAGATGATGTACCCAGGCTAGTCTGACTGACTGGTACCCAGGCAGCTCTGACAGACTGGTACCCAGGCTATGCTCTGACTGCTGGTACCCTGATCTTTTCTGCTGGTTAACCATTGATGGACGATTCGATGCTTCTATGTCTTTATCTGAGCTCGTGTGTGGAGGGGGACGATGTCAGTCTGACAGAGATGATTATCCTAGAAGGACACGATGTCAGGTCTGACAGAGATGATTTATCCTATAGGACCAGATGTCAGGTCTGAACAGTAGATGATTATCCTAAATTGGACCAGTATGTCAGTTGAAAGAGATGATTATCCTAAATGGACCAGATGTCAGGTTCTGAAAGAGATGATATACTAAATGACCAGATGTAGTCTGACCAGAGATGATATCCTAAAGACCAGATGTCAGGTCTGAACTGGATGACTATCCTAAATGACCAATGTCAGTCTAACTGGGATGACTATCCTAATGGACCAGATGTTCAGTCTGCAGAGATGACTATCTATAATGGGACAGAATGTTCAGGTCTGAACTGGATGCCTATCTAATTGGCAGAATGTCAGGTCTGAATGGTGACTATCCTAAATGGACGCAATGTCAGGTCTGAACTGGATGACTATCCTAAATGGACCAGATGTCAGGTCTGAACTGGGAGACTATCCTAAATGGACCAATTCAGGTCTGAACTGGGAATGACTATCCTAAATGACCATATGTCAGGTCTGAATGCGGATGACTTATCCAATGGACCAATTTAGGTCTGAACTGGGATGACTATCCTAAATGGACTCATAATGCAGGTGAATGGGAGGGGGATTGATATAACTAGATTGGCACCCTATGTATTCCCTATTAGTGCCACTATGGGCCCTGGTAAAAAATTGTGCAAAATATACACTCGTAGAAAAAAGGGTTCCAAAAGAGTTCTTCGGCTATCTCCAGGAGAACCCTTGTTGGTTCCTGGTAGAACCATTTTGGGATCCATGTAAAACCCTCTGTGGAAAGAGTTCTACAGGAACCCAAAACGTTTCTACTTGGAACCAAACGCGTTCTACCTGGAACCAACAAGGGTTCTTCAAAGGGTTCTCCTATGGTGATTGTAGAGAATATGGTGCCGTTTGGGAGGCAGGTACTGTTCTCTTAAACAGACTACCTTCACTAGAGAGTCAGTCACTAAAGATATTACTCAGCAGCTCTAAATACAAGTTGCCTTTAGGCACAGATCCAGGATCAGTTTACCCTCTCCCAACCTAACCATAACCATCAGAGGTGAGAAACCCCAAAAACTGACCTTAGATCAGTGTCTCTAGGGGCAACATCATCCTAGACCATTTATGAGAAGTGCTCACTTTGTCTGGAATTGGCTCAGCAGTGGGTGTTTTTAACTGCTATAGGTTATTCAATAAGACAGTAATAGCACCAGAGTAAGTGGCAGCGATTTAGTCTCAGGATAAAGCAACGTTGGTGAAATGGATCGATGTTTATAATCACAGGGAGTAACTCATTTTTATACCTCTCCGACATTCTCAAGAGGCCTATTTGTTAATAAGCTAGGATTCTTGTTCGGTCCAAAGGGATGAATTCATGTAATATGAGGGAGTGAAGGATGGATGGATAATTAAGTAGAWTGGAGAGTGTTGTTGTTGCCAGGCACCTCGCCCAGTGGGTGGATCTACTGCTGCTGAAAGACAAAACTCTTTACGGTAGTCATGGAAACATGGGCCATTCCATTGTACACTATTAGCATGGACCTAGTTCTTATTCCAGGCTTGATGAAAGCGTGTCCAGCAGCAGTCACCGTTTATGAGTGGATGACAAACCAGAGCAGACATTAAGATGACAGCACTGTATGTCTCAGCCCTGACATCTGGGTACCTCTTCTCTCTGCTTCTGACTGTGTGTTATCGGTGATCTGGGTTTCGCTTTCTCTCTAACCTCCTCTCTCTTTTCTCCTTTTTGGTCTTTGGACTACATTCAAACCCTCCAACGAACCTCTTCCCTACCAATCCTTCAATCCACTTCCCTCTCCTCTCTTCTCTCTCCTCTCTTCCCTCTCCTCTCTTCCGGGATTTTCCTGTGAATACTATCCCTTTGTCCCATATATCTCTCTCTTGCCTCGCTATCTCTCCCCTCCCTCTCTATCTATGTCATCCCTCTCTATCTCTCTCTACCCCTCTCTATCTCTGTTCTCCCTACCTACCCTCTGTCCCTTTTCCTGTCCCTCCCTGGTGTCCGTCCTGTCTGTCCAGCCTTCTACAGCGCAGCACCCCTCACCTCAGCAGGCATCATTCCCATCATGCAGTCTCTGTGTCCCGACGGCCAGAGGGACGAGTTTGGCTTCCTGCAGTACAAGAACTCCACGTGAGTCACATAGTCAGTCAGTCCTAGCTGTTCTCTCTCTCCCTCTCTGTCTGTCTGTCTGTCTGTCAGTCAGTCCTAGCTGTTCTCCCTCTCCCTGTCTCCCTGTCTCCCTGTCTCCCTGTCTCCCTGTCTCCCTGTCTCCCTGTCTCCCTGTCTCCCTGTCTGTCTGTCTGTCTGTCTGTCTGTCTGTCTGTCT
>NC_036872.1:34345700-34359592 GCF_002910315.2 Salvelinus sp. IW2-2015 | reverse complement strand
TCTGTCTGTCTGTCTGTCTGTCTGTCTGTCTGTCTGTCTGTCTGTCTGTCTGTCTGTCTGTCTGTCTGTCTGTCTGTCTGTCTGTCTGTCTGTCTTACTTACAGTAATGGCAGGAGTAGACAATGGTCATAATCTGTAATTGTATGCATATAATCAATGAATCTCTCTCTGTTGATGTGTGGGCCCCTCCTAATGGGAGAAGGCTGTCATTGTGTCTTTGAACTATACCCTACACCTCTCTCAATGCACTATCCTCTCTCTCTCTCTTTTGTCCCTCCCAACTGTCTTTTCCCTCTCTCGCTTTGTCCCTTCCTTTCACTCGCTCGACTCTCTCTCTCCCCCCTACTTCCCCTCCCTCTCCCCCTTCTCCCCCCTCCCCCAGTGTGACCCAGTTGTTGGAGCGAATTAGTGATGTGGTGTTACAGAACCACCTGTTCACAGCAGACAGGCCAGGACTGGGCCAGGAGCTGGAGTCCCTGCAACAACACCTGGAGAGACTCAGCACGTCCACAGGGCCCTCCCCGCTGGACAACGGCTTCAACACCAGCCAAGGTATGTGTGTCAGTTTGTGTCAGACCCAGTTTAGCGGAGCCATAGCATTTTGAACCTTAATAGATGTGAAGGTGGATTCTTTTCAATATAACATATGATGGTTCAACGTCAGTGGAGGCTGGTGACTTGAGGAGGAAGGGAGACTAATGGTATAGGTGTTGGCCGACACAGACGGCAATGCTTGTTTGAAAAATCATCTAAAACAAATTATAGTAACCCCCAATTTTCTTTAAGGCATTTACAGTAAAATATTATGAGGAATGGAAGTTTGTCTAAGGGAATGGTAGTGTGCAGGACAGGCTCATCATACCAGCAGTGGTCAACCTTGCTCCACTGATRCCTGATCTACTCAGTGAGCAGACTTCTATTCCAGCCCAGCAATAGCACACTTGATTATCAGGTGTGTTATTACTGGGCTGAAACAGAACCCTGCACACCCAACAGACCTCTAGCAGGGTTGACCAGCTCCAGGTTGAAAATGTTTATACATTGTGTGTGACGTTTAACTGTAATTTTGTATACAATATTTGTTCATAATATAGGTACACATACAGTATAATCCACGGCATATAGGATATATATAGGATATATATATATATACACCCTTAGTCTCAGTCTTAGGACATTCATTGGCACCTCTCTCTTCATCTGCAAACAGTTTTCCATATTTGAGGACAGAACACATCAAAGAAACAGGCTTCATTATATTTAAATTATACAGGACTGAATATTATGTTGATATTCTCTCTCTGTCCTCAAAGTTTTCCCTTCTAGGTACTGGAACTGCTAAATATTTGGATATTGTCCTCCKATTAAATGACCTGCCCTGTTCAGTAGCCTACCTTCTCCTTTTACTGGTAGTCCCCTCTTCATGGCTGTGACAAATGCATTTGGAGACTGTCTTTTTAATTTACAATGATTACATCAAGATAGATAGCTAATAGGAAATTAGCTAGCTGATGATATTTATTTCACTTGGCTAAACAGTGTGTAAGGTTAGCTAGCTAGCTAGCAGCTCAGTTGAGTTAGCCTACAACGTGACCTAGCTAGCTAGCTAATACATTGTTTTTAACATTTTAAAAATATATTTACTTACTTGAATAGGTTCTCCGACCGTTTTTCTCAATCTCAATCGATCCAACCTGTTCAGGCTTTGTCCGACCAGTCCTTGTGGCCTGTGTACAGTTTGTTTTGAAGCTTGATGCCATGTGGCCACTTACTTTTTCTTCGGGCTGCTGGTGAAAAATCCTTTAAAGGGATTGTGAGAATTTTGAAGGGTTAAACACGTGCATCTGTGTTGTGTTCATCGTTCTACCGGTCGTTTCTTTGGAATACCAGTTACGGGTGACAATAAAGCTACTGTACAATACGTAAACATAACATAGCTATACCAACATCTGCGCGAGCTACTCTTATCAGCTGGGCCCAGATCTCAGTCCTATCATCGTCTAAGCGAGTGGCATGAGCACAGACGACTGGGAACAAGGCTAGCTCACAACGTGACCTGAACACTCACTAGACTAACAGACTGTACCCAGGCTAGCTCTGACAGACTGAACCCAGCCTAGCTTAACAGACTGGTACCTCAGGCTCGCTCGTGAGAGACTGGTACCCAGCTAGCTCTGACAGACTGACCGCAGCTAGCTCACAGACTGGTACGCAGGCAGCTGTGACAGACTGGTACCCGCAGGCTAGCTCTGACTGACTGTTACCCAAGGACACTCTGACTGACCTGGACCCGGCTAGCTGACACCGAACTGTACCACCGCAGGATAGCTCGACTCGACTGTACCCAGGCTACGCTGTGAACAGACTGGTACCCAGGCTACGGACAGACCGAGACCAGCTACTCTGATGACTGGTCCCAGGCCTAGCCTCTGACTGACTGGTACCGCCCAGCTACTCGACTGACGGTACGCAGGCTAGCTCGACAAACTGGCCCCAGCAGTCTGACTGACTGCGTACCCGGCTAAGCTCTGACTGACATGGTACCGGCTACTCGACTGACGGTACCACCAGGCTCAGCTCTGACTGACATGGTACCCAGCCTAGCTCTGACGCTGGTACCCGGCTACTCTGACAGACGGTACCTCAGCCTGGCTCTTGACTGACTGGACCAGGCTAGCTCTGACTGACGGTACCACAGGCCAGCTCTGACAATGACCTGACCCCAGCTAGCTCTGACTGACTGGTACCCAGGCTATCTCTGACAGACTACCCAGGCAGCTCTGACTGACGGTACCCAGGCTAGCTCGAACTGATGGTACCGCAAGGCTATCTCGACATACTGTACCCCAGGCTAGCTCTGACTGACTGGTACTCTCAGAGAGCTCGACTGCCACGGTACCCCCAGGCTAGCCCTCTGACTGACTGGACCAGGCAGCCTGACAAGACGGTACCCAGCTAGCTCTGACTGACCTGGATCCCTGATCTTAACTGCTGTTAACACAGAACTGGACCTTCGATGATCTCATTCACTCACTCTATGCGTGAGCTCATGTTGGAAGGGGGACAGAAGAATGTCCAGGTCTGCAACACAGAGATGATATGCGTCTTAGCACAGGGTTGGAGAGACTTTTATCCCTCCACCCTGTCAGCGTCCGACACATCAGCCTCATGCAAGACGATTCTAACATGCCCGCTATCAAAAATGAAGCTGCAGAATTGCCTCACAGGGCTTGACAACGAGATGAGTCACATACCATAATTGTACCCAGAGAACAGTGTAATGCGTAATCTAGCCACAATTTACATCTTACTCACCAAAATCTTGCTGAGCGCAGACTGGAGCCAGTCTCGACTCAGAGAAATAGCTCTCCGGTGTATATTGAGAGCCGACACTTTCAGCCTGTGGATCACACGGATAATGTATTTCGACTCCACCTAACAATGGACCAGATGTGGCATGGTTGCAGGTCAAGACTAAGGGAATGTGGAACTAAGCCCAAATGCGGACGGCGAGATCCGTGCGACGGTCTTGCGTGATATCACCTGGGATGACATCCTAATGGCCAGATGCAGGTCGAACTGTGGGAGTGAACTATTCACGTATTAATGGAGTTCTCAGATGTTCTTAGACGGGACTCTGATCTGGCGTAGTGCACCTATACGCCCTAATGGACAATCTCCAGTGCTGTCTGAACTCGGGCGATTCGAACGGACTAATACAATAGGTTACATGGACCAATATGCCCAAGCGCTGAACTGGCACTATACTATCACTTCTTATAATGGTGACTCCAAGAGTCTAGTGGGTCTGATGTACTACAGGGCATTGACAATATTCCTAAAATGGACAAAGCCTCTAGTCTGAACTGAACTATCCTAAGACCAGATCAGTCGAACTGGATGACGTACGTCCAAATGAGCGCTTATCTGTTTGCCAGTGCTGCTCTAGTAACTGCTATCGACGAGTCTCTATACGGATCCCATCACCTCCCTCACGTCCTGATCCTCGGCATCGGACAGCTTATCCCTACATACTCGATTTACCATGCACCCCTTAGGTCGAAGCGTCGCTTGTCCATTTGGCGACTGTACGAGCTCAACTTAGAAGGAGACTAGCATGGAGGAATCAAGCGTCTGAACTCCTGTGGGAGTGAAATCGTGACGCCTGCTGCACCATGTGGACGCCTATGTTTAGTCGTTTCATGTTCGAGAGCGCATGCAACTATCCCTAGATATGCTTCGGTCTCCCGATGTCCTAGGATGAGGTCTGAGTGCGGGGCGACTCGTGAGCTATTCTTCCTCATTTCGACCACGACGTCTACCGGCCCTTCCACCGAAGTTTAGACACGATCACGTCGTATTTACTGTGCAACAAGGATTCACGGCTGTTTCCATGTAAACATTGAGCACGAGTCGCCACTAAACCTCGCGCATCTCCCATGATCTCACTTTCTGAACGGGGAGTACTTAGTTCCTAAAGTAGCGAGGAAGGAGTGTCTAGGTCGGGTAAAGCTGGGCACCATTAGCTCGCTTGATAAAATGGCGCCCGCAGCATGTCAACGCTCGTAGACCGCGCGTGCATCTATTGCGAGCAGACTGGACCACGACTTGTCGTCTTAGAGTTCCTGGAACCTGGGTAGTCCGCATAGAGCACCTCCGGCACACATGTCACGTGCTCATCACCACCCATCAACTGTATCTCCTGTTGTCCACCTGAGTTTATGGCCGAGCGCCGTAATCGCGTTCCTTCTGTCCTGCCGCTCGTAGACATAAATCCTGCAATTAACACCTAGCGAGTCTTCCTCGCTTACGACAAATACGCGCCTTTTCCAATATATGAATGCCTTCTTTTCTCACTGCATGGATCTCCAACTGACCATCTCTCTTTGTGTGTCCCTCGGTCAGATCTGACACTGGTGCGAGTCCAGTCGGCTCATCGGTAGTAGATATCCTTTGTGGAGAGATGAAGTGCTAACCCTACTGCAGGTCGATACGCCTAAATAACGTTCTGTACACACGTTGGCTAAGCCAAACCGTCTCTACAACTGGACACCAACCGACAGGGGGTTTCGCGTTTCGAAACGTCTCGCTATGTGCAATGAACCAGAATTACACTGTTGCCTAACTGATTTCCAGGTAAGCTGCTATGCCGTACTGCTTCTCCCAACTGTCGCACCAACAGACACCTTCACTAGAGACGTGCCTATGCGCCGTGCAGCTGCCCTCTGCAACAGATATTATCGGCATGTCCAAATCTATCGTGCCCAAGAGGCATACACAGCTGTGGCGCTTGCAGCGTGCCACGTCTCAGCGCTCTTCCAATCCTACGAACTAGTGTTTTTCAGCCTCGCAATCCATACACACCTACACCCCAGTAGACCTATCTCTCCACGACAGTTTAGTGAGAAACCTGCGGTAAAATCACGCGCGCATTCCCGAAACCTTTTCTACCATATGTTATTCTTCTCGTCAGCACTTGTGCGTCATCCGCATGACACTTCATCCACGTGTGTCAATAGCAAGCCCCCATCGCCTACCCCTCTCACAATGGAGCCGAACGAATTTGCTGCAGGTGTCACGACCCGGTGTGCGTATGGAACCCCTCTCGTCAGGGCAGGAACATCCCTGGCAGTTCAGCACATGGCGCGGCGGAGGGCTAGCGTGGTGGCTCAGTTAACTGCTTATGTAGGCTCGGTTCCTAATGTAAGACAGTAATGGGTGGCGCAAAGTCTACCAGAGACTAGCATTAGCATGGCGACTCGATGTCTAGAGAACAGAGAGGTATAAGCAAACGAATGATAGTCCTGAACCAGGGTGGATTCAATCTTTGTATATAATCCAGGGGAGTAAATCTCACCGTGGTTTATATGTCTCGTCCGGATCAATCTCAGCGCTCGAAGAGGCCACGCTACTGTCTCGTGTACAAGACTAGTGATCTCTTTTCGGTGCTGCGCTCAAAGTGCGATTAACTCAGCTGTATAACTCATCGCACGCTGTGGGGTGCAAGTCGGTATCGACTAATGCGTTGCCCACGACAGGTAGCTTGGGGAGACGTGGGCTGCTGGTTGCCCGTGCAGGTCAGGGTTCCCTCGCCGCCGGCCCGTAGGAACCCTGGGCACGCTTTTGCCGCTCCCGCCGCTAGTGGCGTGGATTCTGAGCGGCTAAATCGCGTCTCGAGAGAGAGCGACAACCTTTACGCAGGGTCGCATTCCTGGAAGACAATGGCTCGCAGGTCCATCTGGTTACTCAGCATGAGGAGCGGCAGGGACCTACATTGCTATCCGCAGCGGCCGACGGAAGCGATCGTGCTCCGCCACGCCCAGCCGCCGAAAGCCATCCCCTTCCGTTTTCACCCGACGGGCCAGATGACAAACCGGCGAGAGCACATGTCATGACTAGATCTACGCTCCCACATTGTATGCATCCAGTCCCTAGACCATTTGGCGTACCCCCCTCCCTCGCAGCATCCCTACTGCGGTACTGGTCAGGCACCTCACGAAAGGGTGTAGTTATATCCGTGATCTGGGGTTCGCTCTCCTCTAACCTCCTCCCACTGTGACCTCTCCCTTTCGATTCCTGCAGATCCTAACCACATTCAAACCCCCAACGAACCCTTCCCCCTTACCAATGGCCCTGGCCAACCTATCAAGGCCTACGGACTACATATCCCTCAACTCTCCTTCTCTCTCTCTCTTCCCCTTCCTCCTCCACTCGGGTATTACTAGCGTGCAATACATCAACGCCCAGAGGGCCTTTGTCTTCCAAATCACCTAACTCTCTCCTTCAGTCTCTTAAACTACCCTCTTCTCTCTCCCTCTCTATCTATGTCATCCCTCTCTATCCTCGAGTCACCAGGCCGAAGTCATCCCCGCCAATGGTTTCCTCCGCCCTAACCCTACCGCGCTCATGTCCATCATCCTACACGGGCGCTAGCGCCAACCCAGCCAGCCATGGCTCGACCGTTCAGTTGAGCTCAACCCCTCACGCACCAGCGCAGCATCCCCCTCTAGGGACCTCCGACCTGGAGCCAACGCAGGAGCTATAATGTAAACCGATATACATGCACAAGTCTCTTGTCCCAACTAAAGGTACGTGTCAATGAGCACGGACACACGATTTGGCTTCCTGCAGACAAGAACTCCACGGAGTCACATAGTGCAAGATTTCTCACACACATAGTCGATGCTCTCACCAATGTTATAACTGGCTATCCAAACCCTAATGAATACTCCTGCAGTCCTACACGATGGGTCGCACTATACCGGCTGTCAGCCAATACGCTGTCGCTCTCTTCTTCCATCCCCGTCTACCCGTTCCCCTGTCTTCCCGTTCCCGTCTTCCCGTCCTCCCGCCTTTCCTCGTCTTTGAATGTCTTACTTGTTCTGTCTGTAGTGATCATTCTCCGGTAGTCGGCGTTCCGGGGCGTCCGCTGGTCGCGTCCCAACCTAAGTTCGTCGTCAAGTGTGCCCGATATTCGCTACCGCTCCATCTGGCTCGCCGTCTGTCGTTCTGTGCGGATCGCTCTTCTGTCTGTCTGTTAATGTCTGTCCTTGGGCCCTCGTGTATCGTTCCAACTGTTTCTCCCCCACAGGCTATCTTGCCTCTGTCTCACAACCCCTCTCCCTCTCCCCATGTTCTGTCTGACTGTCGCTGTACTCCACTGTCTGTCTCTGCGCATAGTAGTACTGAGATTCTGCAGTCTGTCTGTCTGTCGGATGCTTCTGTAACTCTTTCTGCGTCCTGTCAATTTTTCTTGTCCAATCGTACGTAGATGTTCTCAAGTCAAAGTATGTGGTCGGATTACCTTGGCTCATGTTGGTCCCTCTTATATCAGGCTGCATGACTCAACTGTCTGCCCTCTCGAATACTGATAGAGACTGTTGGGCTGTTTGAAGATGGTGTGGCTAGTTGTAATGTCTTCAGTCGGTCTGAGTCCGATGTTCTGAAGGCCCTACTCTTGTCTTTCGCTGTCTGCCTCCTGCAGAGGTCGAGTCTTGTTTTCCCGTATACCCACCCTCATTGAGCGCTGGTCGAGTCTGTCTGCTAGCATACTGGAGTCCCTCGAGGAAAGAGTCATTTAGTGCTTTGAATTGTGGTTATATTGCCTT
Organism: Salvelinus sp. IW2-2015; assembly: GCF_002910315.2. Lineage (NCBI taxonomy): Eukaryota > Metazoa > Chordata > Actinopteri > Salmoniformes > Salmonidae > Salvelinus > Salvelinus sp. IW2-2015. The sequence continues at coordinate 34,351,484 of NC_036872.1, read as the reverse complement.
GATCTTAGGTCTGGATCGGTTCTGTCCCCTGAGCTGATCTTTGGCACAATCCATCGTCAATTTGCCCCAGTTTATCATAAGCTCAATGTACTTTAATGCGGGCGTTTCCTGGATGAATAGTGTCCAAATTTTCTTAGAATTACGCCGAAAAAATTCGACGATATGGGCCTCGGAGGGGATTTCAATTCAGTGAGATTGGGAATATCCGTTTGCAAATATTTGAACATCAACTATATACCCTTGATCTATGGTCAGTTAGTGTTCTGTCGGGCGATTATTTTGTCATGTTTCATACTGTTCCTTGTCTGAACTGTTACTGGTAGAACATGAGCATACATCGAAGGTATATGTCTAATCTGTCTTTGTTTAACTGTCATTGACATGTCATTAGGTTTTTAAATTATCTTGTCCTATGTTGGGGCCCAAATTTCTTGGGGTTGAATTACTAATCGCTTGTGTCTCTCTAATCTGGTCTGTTCTGTCCTGTCCTGTCTCAGTTTCAACCAAAAACTAGATTTATCGTGTGTCTTTGGATTCGGGTGAATGCAAACGTGGCACTGTAACCCAATTGCGTGTTCCTCTTTCTCGCCTCCGCAACCCTTTTGCCAACCCATTGTCTGGTTTGATTTTCACATTTCGTGTTCTGATTTCCCTCGCATACTTAGTTTGAACTCTAAAACCTATGACACTTGTAAGGTTCTGCTGGTCTGTGCCCTGTGTTCGGTTTGTGGCGATTCGTGTAATGCATTACCTCAGCCTCATTTTTGTCACTTCTCTAATCATACCCCGCAGAAGAATGTACCATTTCTTTGGAGGTTAACACCATTTGAGAGACCTCGTCCTCAAGGATTATGCGCTCTTCCCTCGGAGCGAATTATCGCCACTTATTTACGCAAAGTCGCCATTAGGTCGCAGGTTGTCTCAAGATATTGCAGACGATGTGAAAACCTTGTGGGACGAAAGATAATTAATATCATCTAAGCGTGCACATATCAATAATTTTCTGTCGCTGATAAAGAGCAGTACTCATTGATGACAACCTGAGAAAAATATCCCCTCAAATAAAGAATACTTTAGAAAGTGTGATAGAATTCTACAAGAGGGTGGTTTTGAGGAATTATGCACCGCTTACTGATTTTCTACAAATCATCTCAACATATCTTAACAACTGGGTATTAACTGTAATCTGTATGTAATGTGACTATGAAATTTAACGATCTCACAGTCTTAGGCTCGGCCACCTATGGTCGAACAAGTAGAGGTTAGACTTCATTTACGGCCCAACAGATAGGAGAGGAACTAAATCAGGTATTGACTATTTGGACTCATCTTTACTATTCTATATGTAACCGTGTGGCCCACTTTCAATGGTATCCCCTACTTGGGTGTCTTACAATGATATGGATCAGCGACCGTCGTCGAGCATGAGCCCGTTTTGAACCAAAAGGAATTATGGAGAGCGCCGAAGGTCGCAGCCGTCAGTGTCCCCCCGCAAACACACCCAGACCTACGCCTACTTCGCTTCTGACACCATAGGTCCCCTTCGCTTAACAATGGAGAGTCTTAGTCCACCATACTTCGGTCGGAAGGGAACATACAGCTTTGCCTTGTGCCCTGATCTCACGTTCGATCGACCAGCATGCCTTCGCTCCCCTCCTCTGCCCCACACAGGAGGCTGATAGTTGGCGAAATCGCCAAAGTTTTGGGCTTTTAACCTTTCAAACACCAATGTGGCTGGATTGGATTTTTTCCGATGTGCCCCACCGTACATTATCTTCGTCGTTATCCCACATTTTTCTCTTTTCCTTTTTTGCTTTTCCAATTAGCCTCATTCCAGTGTGACCCAGATTGTCTCGCTCGAGGAAGCGTGTGATTGGTGTTTAGGATGTACCATAAAATCGAATTCCAACATCATGGAAACCACTGTTCACAGCATGACACGGCCATAGGTGATGCTGGAGTGTAGAGGCCACACATGGTGAGGTTCTGTGTGATAACAAGGGGCAACACACCTATTGGTAGTTATGCAGTCTACGCTGCTCGACTCAAACGCCTAGGCCCGCAGACTTGATCACGAGTAAAACCTCTACCTTGAATAGGACCATGCATTGGGGCGCCATATTCAAACAACGAGCCAAGTGGGAGATATGTGTCGAGCGAATGGTATTTGGAAATTTTCCGGGTCATTGAACACTCAGTTTTTTAAGGCGGAGTTCTGAAAGCCAAGCTAATTATCTTTGTAACGCGAGTGAACATATTAGCATGTGTAGGGCTGGATTTTCGTGCATTTGGGTCCACAGTATTAACCTGAGTTGCCAATCATTAATCGATGAGGCGGTTCAGTGAGGTCTTTCCCTGACAGGCGAGAGCCATTCCCATGCGCTCAGCTCAGCTCTCTCCAGAGTGCTGAGGCGATAGCGGTCGTGCAGGCTGGCATGACTTGGAGGAGGAAGGGAGACAATGGATAGGTTGGCCGACACAGATACGCGCGTTCGGCGGCTGAGAAAGGACAAACAAGAGCCAGATCACACCATTCATAGAGATTACGCACGAGTAGAGTCCTAAATATGATTACGGTATATGTATTAGAGAGATGAAGAAATTCTTCATCGCTGGATCAACAATAGTTCGGTAAGGCTTTAATATTAAGGTCTTAATCCAATTTAACTGTTTGTTAAATGAGTTTACTTACATGATATTAATCATCTATTCCTACCATTTGTAAATGTCCAATAAGAAATCTAATAAATAGTTATTTAACATTTTGAGTATAACCCACAAAGTCTCTTAAGGGCATTACAGTAAAATTATAAAGGAGAATGTTATTGATTTTTGATTATTCTTTAATACAAGGATTAATATAGTAGTTTGAGTCGACATCGACAGGCTCATCAAGATATATGATTCACAATTTGTCAATTATTAATCCATAGTACACGTATTAATGTACAATATAAACCAGTTATGACCAAATGGTAGTGCTTATTCCAGTCTAGATGCCCTTTTGTGATACAAATGTGTCTATGATATTGAACTGAGTTACACTATCAATCAATACCAGCAATAATTACAGCAAACAAAATTAGAATTTTTCTAATTAGTTATTCTATAAAGTGTCGTTTCTGAATGAGTGTATTTATCTTATTAATGTGCATTTCGAATGTGGAAGTCATAGATGGTTATAGATACTCAGTGCTCCACTAATACGCCCCTAATTCCTACTAAGTGTTCCACTATATATCTGAACATGAAACCCTTTATAAAAATGTTATAATCCCGATCTTGTGTACTCACCCAAAGGCCTAGCACACCCATCCGTAGAACAGTACCTTTCCACCTGGCACACAAAATAATCTAAATATACCTCTAGCATGGTAGAAGTCGAAGACAGTACCAGCCAACAAGGATCGTATCAGAGACTTATGACAAAATGATGATATTACATTCGTCTAATATTGATGACGTCTAGCGTGGGGATGCTATTTGTCTGCTGCAGTGTTGGTGAATACCTATTGTCTAGCCTAGAGAAAAAGCAGTAAAATTAAAAAAAACTAGCGTATATTCAATTTCTTTGATTTCGAGCTCGTTGGAGATATGGTGGATAATCACATATATTTGTTCATAGAGTACAGCGATTCCTTCCATCCCTGAAGTATTATTGATACGTTTTCAAGCCATACTGCCCTGTTCCTAGTCACAACCACAACAGTTAAGGTGATCACATTCTTGAGACCATAAGGACACGCAACGTTTCCGAGAACTGATATGGCAAGAAACTGAACTTGAAGTCGGCTTTGATATACTAAGATCACGTAAAAATAAACTCAAAATAGCTATTTATTACACTGATTATTTTGAAAGAAAACGGGTATAGATCAGACCCTTACCTAATTTTCACTAAAATGCATACCTTCAGCCCAAGTTTGACCTGCTGTCAGCTCCGGACTCTGAAGGAGGATATGATATTCTTGATATCAGTGAAAGGAACACATGATGTTTGCTAGGAAAGTGTGTAAAATTAATGTAAGGAGAATTTAACCATTAGATTGGTAAACGATATCATAAAACGTGTTTTTTTTGTGTGTTTTATTATGTACCGATCAAATCTTTTGAAATGAAAGAGAAAGGATAACGCATTTTTTCCAGCCCATGGAGCCTTTCATAGGGGTCTTTGTGGCGCACACCAGATGGATGCATGATGATCTAGTGCATTCAATTCAGTTTTAGACTGATACCTACTGATGCCATTGTATAGTACATGTTTAAAACAAATGTTGTATCAAGAGCCCAATGTGCTTTAATTGGTTATTCATACATTGTAGGGCCTCTCATTTATAATGAGAAGAGAGATAGACAGATCTATCAAAGAAACAGGCTCATTAATATTTTTAATTTATACAGAACTGGGAATATTATGTTTTTTTGATTATTTTCCGTCTCTCTCTGTCCTCGTAAATCGTTTTTCCCCCTTGCTATGGTATCTGTGGGGTTAACTGCTAATTATTGGATTGTCCCTCATCTGCCTTTTTTCTTCTCGTTTTTTTTCTTCTTTCTGTTTTCTTTGTGTGTTTATTTTTTTTTTTTTGTTACCAACTTTAAAGAAATGGAGACTCTGCCCTGCCCTGTCATAGCCTACCGTTCTCCTGTCTACTGCGTATTCTCTTCCATGGCCTGTGCAAACTGCTATTTGGGGAGACTGTTCTTGTTAATTACAGATGAATTAACATCAAGATAGATCAGCCTAATAGGAATTCAGCTGCTGACTGATTATATTTCACTGGCTGAAACAGGTGTTAAGTTAGCTAGCCAGCGTGCAGCCCATTGAGTTAGCCTACAACGTGACCTAGCTAGCTAGCGTAATACATTTTTTAAATTAAAAAAATATATTTACTTACTTGAATAGGGTTCTGCCGACCGTTTTTCCAAATCTCATCGACCACACTGTTCCGGCTTTGTCCGACGCAGTCCCTTGTGGCCTGTGTACAGTTTCGTTTTGAAGCGTTGATGCCATGTGCCACTCCTTACCTTTTCTGGGGGCGGGGGGGGGGGGGGGGATCAGGAGTCTAGCAACCTGTTGACGTCTTATGAAGAACGTATGTGCTGGGTGGAAAAAACGTTTGCAACATTAAAACAACAGGAAATCCATCAAAGTGTGGGTTCGTAGTCATTATTTAATGAGTTTATTTTGTTCACCCAACACAGCGCACGTTATTGAAATGAGTATACACTCGTTTTGATGAGTCGCTGTGTCATTCTCTAATCGGAGAAGGCAGTTCAGTATATCTCTGTGGTTGTGCTGAATATCTAGACCGCCTGCAGGGTTCACCTGGCCCAGTTATGTTTGAAAACGAGTTCTGTTTCCCTCAGTTTCTGGTCAGGAATAGTCCTCCCCAATAACACCGCCCCCTCTGCCTCATCACTCCTGTCAAACCTCAAGAGGTCTGTGCTCCTGTAAAACAAAACATGGGCCCAAATTGGGCCCCCATACCACACGAGCAGTTACACACAGACTACAGCCAGAACACCCACAGAGAACGATAAGCACACACAGCACACACACACACCACGCGACACACACATGGGCACACACACTTCAGCAAACATCAGACACATTTTACACACACACACATACAGTTACCATCACATCACACACACACACACACAGTTCATACAGCACAGACAGCACACACACACAGACACACACACACACACAAGACATATCGACTGTACACATCGGTCCCAGACACATGGAATCACACACACACAACACCATCACGTCTAGTA
>NC_036872.1:34242545-34345675 GCF_002910315.2 Salvelinus sp. IW2-2015 | reverse complement strand
CTCTATACCTCCCCAGTCCCCATCAACCCCATCAAAGTGTTTTATTATAGAGTAATGACGTCTTTTTTGTTGTTGCAGCGTTTAAATTCCAATGTTGTCACATGACTGATGAACAATTAAGTAACAAACAATGTTAGTATAGACTGCCAAATCTGAATCTTTCCTCTTGGTTATATTTCAATTTAAATAACACATTTTTGACATCTAAACTAGAACACCCGATCGTCAACATTTCAGATTTGGCAAAGACCTGTGTGTGTGTGTGTGTGTGTGTGTGTGTGCATCCTGTTCTCTGAATGTATGTGTCCTCTCTCCCCCTGCTGAACTGTAGGTCTTCAACATGATATTTGGCCTGTACCCCAGAGCTGGAGAGGGGAGTAGTCATACTTCTGAAGGGGCAGAAGAGACCGCACAAACCCCTGCAGAGAAGATCCTTCAACTGGAGGTAGGCTYCTAATTGGAAATATTACATTGAATTGAATCGATCTGAGTGGGTGTATTAGTTCTGTAGTAATCTCCGTACTATCCTCCCTTCAGGAGACGCTTCTGGGAGCCATGCATAGTCTGGACGGAGGACTGATCCACAAAGCTTTACGAGACCCAACCAAAGCAGCCCATCGGCAGYGCCTACTCAAACTCATGTCTCAGGCATTAGGCCTAGCAGGAGGAGGGGCAGGCCAGAGCTACGATCCCCAGGGACTGAAGGAGATGGAGGTACACTACCTGATATATTCTCCTATATCTATTCCTCCTTTCTCCTGTCTTTCTATTGAAACACTGACCTTTATTGTACAGGAATACCATTGAAATAATTGATACTATATATGATGATGAGGATGAAGAAGATGATGATGATGAGGTTGATGAGGATGATGATGATGATGAAATGTATATGCTGTTGATTGTAAAAAAACAAAATCCCCCTGAAGGGTGTTCTCCTGACTGGTGCCATGTTGGAAATGCTTACTTGTGGGGAGGATGGGACTGGTGAGCTGAGCAAGATCCTATTGGTTCCTGAGAAGCAGCAGTCCATGCTCCAGGCCTATCGCAGCACAGTGTGTGGTGGCGCTGAGGGACAGAGGACTGAGCYCTTTGGAGAGATGAGCCAGGAGCTGAGAGACCAGATAGACACACAGAGCCTCATTGACAAGGTACAGTACTGAGAGACCAGATAGACACACAGCCTCATTGACAAGGTAGAGTACTGAGAGACCAGATAGACACACAGAGCCTCATTGACAAGGTACAGTACTGAGAGACCAGATAGACACACAGAGCCTCATTGACAAGATACAGTACTGAGAGACCAGATAGACACACAGCCTCATTGACAAGGTACAGTACTGAGAGACCAATTAGCACACAGCCTCATTGACTAAGAAACATGTGCGATGATGACCAGATAGACGAACACAGCGCCTCATTGACAAGTAAACAGTACTGAGAGACCAGATAGACACACAGCCTCATGACGAAGGTACAAGTTACTGAGAGACCAGATAGAGACACACAGCCCATTGACAAGAGTACAGTACTGAGAGACCAGATAGACACCTCATTGACAGGTAAGTGCTGAGAGACCAGATAAGACACCGCTCAATTGAACAAGGTACAGTACTGAGAGACCAGATGACACAACAGCTCATTGACAAGGTAGAAGTACCTGAGAGACCAGATAGACACACAGCCTCATTGACAAGGTACAGTGCTGAGAGACCAGATAGACACACAGCCTCATTGACAAGGTACAGTACTGAGAGACCAGATGACACACAGAGCCTCATTGACAAGGTACAGTACTGAGAGACAATGGCTTCGTCTCAAATAGCACKATATTCCCTATTCAGTGCCCTACTTTTGACCTGAGCCCTATGGTTCCTGGTCAAAAGAAGTGCACTGAATAGAGAATAGGGTGCACACTCAAAGGCTGCTTTGAACTGGGAATCACCATGGTGAGCAGGGCCGGACTACCGRATTTGGCACCGACTTCCGTGCCCTTCCGGGGACCTCTGGGGACCTCCGGCACATTTTGCCATGGTGCAGAGAGAAAAATGTGCCGTATTATAACGCTCTTCTACACATTTTGTCATTAGGCTAAAAGAAAAGGTGCAGTTTCAAAGCTAATTTCCTGTAATTCTACACTTTTTGCCATGGGGAAGAAATACACATTTGCTGCTTTATAGCTCATCTCATGCTATCCTACACWTTTTGCCATGAGGCTGAGAGAATGTCGGGGGCCCCGTGGCACCTGCTCTGCATGCCCGTTCAGTAATCRGGCCCTGATGGTGAAGTGCTTTTCACTCATCAAACACAAATAAATACTGTAAACACTGTGGAGTGTGGAATGGCAGACAGTCCATGACTCCTCAGTAAATCTATGTACTCTACCGCTRTCATTCTCCTCTCTTCCTTTGATTKTTCTCTTCTTTCTCACTCCCTCTCGCTCTCTCTCACTCTCCCTTTCTTTCTCTCCACACCAGCTGCGTCTGGAGAAGGTCAACTCCTCGGCTCCTCTGTCCCGGTCCCACCTGGGTGCTCTGCTGAAAGACCTGGCRGACGTGGAGAGGCTTGTCAGGGACGTAGACCTGCTGTCAGGCCTGGCTCGCCTGCTCCCTAAGGGGGCCTGTGCTGGGGGTCATACGGCCCCTGGGGCCCCCGCCAACACCACCACCTCCTGGGCCCGCAACGCCACTACCTGGGGGCCCAACACCACTGAGACCCCTGGGGAGGAGGGAGGAGAGGAGGAGGGTGGAGGACGAGAGAAAGAGAAAGGGAAAGAGAATCCTCATTCACAGTTTTCTGCTTTTGTACAGCTGTGGGCAGGGCTGCAGCCTATTCTGTGTGGGAACGATAGGTGTGTGTCTTCGTAATGGGATCATTCCTGTGCTGTTGTTCTTTGACTGGAGATCAACCAGCCTGAGTTCCAGTCTGTTTGTTCTATCATGCCAATCCCATGTCATTTACTGTCATGACAGCAATGGAATGGCTGGAGCACAAWCAGATCCGGGACCAGGCTAGAGATCTACAGGGTATGCAGGCTTTTGTTCCAGCCGTATAAGAACACCCCCGTTCAACTAAACAAGAACGTAATGTTTGGAATTGATAAGGTGTGTTAAGGCTGGGCTGGCACCAGGGCAGGGAAACCCTGTGCTCTATACCTATGCTGTAAAGGCTAAAGTTGTTGATTTCTGTCTTCTGTCTATCCCCAGGATCATTGAGCCTGAGGCTTTGAAGCAGGGGAATATGAGCTCTCTGGGTTTCACCAGTAAAGAGCAGCGCAATCTGGGTTTACTAGTGCATCTGATGACTACAAATCCCAAGATCCTCTACTCTCCCGTTGGCTCACAGGTGGACAAAGTCATTCAGAAGGCAAGTACATGATCATGTTCTTTCAGACTCTGTCATCTGTATCATTATAATGCATATATGTACAATACCAGTCAAAAGTTTGGACACACCTACTCATTCAAGGGTTTTACTTTATTTATACTATTTCCTACATTGTAGAATAATAGTGAAGACATCAGAACTATGAAATAACACACATGGAATCATGTAATAACCAAAAAAGTGTGAAACAAATCAGAATATATGTAATATTTGAGATTTTTCAAAGTAGCCACCCTTTGCCTTGATGACAGCTTTGCACACTCTTGGCATTCTCTCAACCAGCTTCACCTGGAATGCTTTCCATCAGTCTTGAAGGAGTTCCCACATATACTGAGCACCTGTTGGCTTATTTTCCTTCACTCTGCGGTCCAACTCATCCCAAACCATCTCAATTGGGTTGAGGTCAGGTGATTGTGGATGCCAGGCCATCTGATGCAGCACTCCATAACTCTCRTTCTCGGTCAAATAGCCCTTACATAGCCTGGAAGTGTGTGGGGTCATTGTTCTGTTGGAAAACAAATGATAGTCCCACTAAGCGCAAACCAGATTGCTGCAGAATGTTGTAGTAGCCATGCTGGTTATGTGTGCCTTGAATTCTAAATAAATCAGACAGTGTCACCAGCAAAGCACCCCCACACCATAACACCTCCTCCGGTGGGAATCACACATGCGGAGATCATCCATTCACCTACTCTGCATCTCACAAAGACACAGTGGTTGGAACCAAAAATTCWAATTTGGAGTCATTAGACCAAAGGACAGATTTCCACCGGTCTAATATCCATTGCTTGWGTTTTTTGGCCCAAGCAAGTCTCTTCTTCTTATTGGTATCCTTTAGTAGTGGAGTTTTTGCAGCAATTCGACCATGAAGGCCTGATTCACGCAGTCTCCTCTGAACAGTTGATGTTGAGATGTGTCTGTTACTTGAACTCTGTGAAGCATTTATTTGGGCAGCAATTTCTGAGGCTGGTAACTCTATTGAACTTTTCCTCTGCAACAGAGGTAACTCTGGGTCTTCCATTCCTGTGGCGGTCCTCATGGGAGACAGTTTCATTGTAGCGCTTGATGGTTTTTGCGACTGCACTTAAAGAAACTTTCAAAGTTCTTGAAATATTCCGCATTGACTGACCTTCATGTCTTAAAGTAATGATGGACTGTCGTTTCTCTTAGCTTATCTGAGCTGTTCTTGCCATAATATGGACTTGGTCTTTTACCAAATAGGGCTATCTTCTGTATACCTTGTCACAACACAACCGACTGGCTCAAACGCATTAAGAAGGAAAGCAATTCCACAAATGAACTTTTAACAAGGCACAGCTGTTAATTGAAATGCATTCCAGGTGACCACCTTATGAAGCTGGTTGAGAGAATGCCAAGAGTGTGCAAAGCTGTCATCAATGCAAAGGGTGGCTACATGTAATACTTTTTTGTTTACTACATGTTTCCATCTGTGTTCTTTCATAGTTTTGATGTCTTCACTATTATTCCACAATATAGAAAATAGTAAAAATAAAATGAGTAAAAATGTGTAGGTGTGTCCAAACTTTTGACTGARACTGTATGTATGTATKTACAGTGACTGGTGCCTTCTATGCTGTGTTCTCTGCGATAGAGTTGTTCAGAATGTCATTTTTGCGTTGCTGGGTTAAACATTAGCAGGATATACAGCTATATATTGTCTATTTTAATTTGATAAAGAATATATGAAATTGACTATGAAATGCATATGTATGCAAGATGGAAATCATGTGTTTGGTGTATTTGATACCAATCCACTAATTCCGCTGCAGCCATTACCACAAGCCCATCCTCCGTAATTTAGGTGCCACCAATCTCCTGGGATTGAGAGTCATATTAAGAAGAAAAGGGAACGTGGTCTTTAGTGGGAACCCCAAAGTCATTTATCAGACACTTTTAGACTCTCAGCATATTGAGAACATGTTGTGAATTCATTAGGAACCCCATGGTCATTTGTTTCCCAGCCTAAACACATTAACCATTCAACTGCATGTTCTGTATATTGGTTTAGAGCACGATGTGTAGGAAGTCAATGAGCTGCTAGATTAATCACGCTCCTCCTCAGTCCCCGGAGGTCTCGCTATACCACAACATATGCACAACTGGCCATTGATTCTGTTTCTCTGTACATCCCACTAGTTACCACAGGTTTGTTATTGGCAGACAGTTGATTTCTTATCTTAGCAAGTGGACTGGAGGATGGAGGCTGAGAAATGATTAAAACTAGAGAGGGAGGGAGAGAGGCAGAGAGTGTAGAGAGTGGAGAGAGTGGAGAGAGTGGAGAGAGTGGAGAGAGTGGAGAGAGTGGAGAGAGTGGAGAGAGTGTAGATTGTGGCCACAGAAAGGACTGAACAGAAAAGGAACAACGGTTGAAAGGATGTGGATAGAGTAACTGGATACAGTGATGGGACTGGGATAGCTCTGGTCCAGGGTGTTAGCTGAGAAAACCTAGTGCCAGCAAGCCACACGTAACACCTTGGACCAGAGCTAGGACTGGCATAGCTTCTGTGTTGATGGTGACATGTGCTATTGCTTGCTGTCTGTGTAGGCAAATGAGACATTTGCGTTTGTGGGGAACGTGACTCACTACGCCAGGGTGTGGCTCAACATCTCTGCCCAGCTCAGGACCTACCTGGAGGAGGGCAAGCTGCACCACCAGCTGGCCTGGCTGCAGCAGGTAACACACAGTAATAATTTAATAAGATAACGCATACACATAATACTAAATATTTATTGTCCCCCACACAGTACATTTATACAGTCCTTATCTTGCCTGATAAGCCCATACGTACACATACTGTAACATAAACATAAACACAACATACACAACTTCTGATGTCCTCGTCTTCTTAGTTGACCTCTAACCTGCGTGGTCACCCGGAGCTGCTGAACGGGACGGACAGTGACCTGCTGCGTGGGCTAATGGATGGCAGCTACACCCTGTCCAACACCTCCACCCTGCTGGAGCAGCTGGACACCATCGACGACGCAGCCTGCGGCTGGACACACTTCATGTCCAAGGTCAGTGTCCATGAGATGAGCTGTTGGTTGTTCCAAATGCCACCATATTCCCTTAAAATGCACTACTTTTGTTCAGAGCCAAGAGGGAATCTGGCCTATAGTAGTGCACTACCGTACAGTATATAAGAGGGATCTGGCCTATAGTAGTGCACTACCGTACAGTATATAAGAGGGATCTGTCCTATAGTAGTGCCCTACCGTACAGTATATAAGCGGGATCTGGCCTATAGTAGTGCACTACCGTACAGTATATAGAGGGATCTGGCCTATAGTAGTGCACTACCGTACAGTATATAAGAGGGATCTGGCCTATAGTAGTGCACTACCGTACAGTATATTAAGAGGGATCTAGCCTATAGTAGTGCACTACCGTACAGTATAATAGAGAGGGATCTGGCCTATAGTAGTGCACTACCGTACAGTATTAAGAGGGATCTGGCCTATAGTAGTGCACTACCGTACAGTATATAGGAGGGATCTGGCCTAATAGTAGTGCACTACCATACAGTATATAAGAGGGATCTGGCCTAAAGTAGTGCACTACCGTACAGTATCTGGCCTAAAGTAGTGCACTACGACAGTATTAAGAGGGATCTGGCCTATAGTAGTGCACTACTGTACAGTATATAAGCAAATAGGATGGCATTTCAGACACAGCCTGTATGTAGGCAGGAGGTACCATAAACATGGGTGGTCTGATTCAGACTGACACAGGAAGAGCGATGGAACTTGAGTACATTGATCCAGTCCCACAGACAGCGGGCGTACAGTAATATGTGCATTGAGAATCAGTACCACACAGCACGCAGAGCTCCATTCAATAGTCCCAGGAAACATCCCAAATGGTACCCTGACTTTTAACCAGAGCCCATAGGGCAAGGACTAGTGTTGCAGATATAGATGGTTCCTGTGCTCTTGGCAGTTGGCGCTGTGGCAGACCTGGGATCCAACCTCTCCAACCTGTGTGTGTATTTTAGAAGGGTTGGGAACAAGGCAAGATATTCATTTTCCTTTGACTGCAAGGACAATAGATCAATACAGTTTATTTTGTTGTCTTTTTCTACTTCTTCTTGTTTCAGGTCAGTGTGGATATCTTCAAGGGTTTCCCTGATGAAGACAGCATCGTCAACTATACCCTGAACCAAGCCTACCACGATAACATCTCAGTGTTTGCCAGTGAGTACTGTACAGTAACTACTCAATTGGAGAGACTACTCTATTTCATCATAAGTTATGAAAACGTATATGTCCATTACATTTTTACAAAATGGAAATGTGTCTTTGGCACTCTGGCTTGACAGTGAAAACAGATAATAGATAATGGCCAGGCGCAGGGGTCAGATGGGTATTACTGAAAGGGCAGCAGCTGTGGCATGCCGATAGCCTCCAGTAGGAAAATAAATGTCATATTATGAGGAAGTAATGTGAAAGATATACTGTAGCTATATCACTGTAATAGAATGTCCATCTCCCTCTCTTCCAGGTGTGATATTCCAGACCAACAGGGATGGCTCCCTGCCTCCTCATGTCCTCTATAAGATCAGACAGAACTCCAGCTTCACAGAGAAAACCAACGAGATCCGCCGGGCCTACTGGCGCCCGGGGCCCAACACAGGGGGAAAGTTCTACTTTCTCTATGGCTTTGTGTGGATCCAGGGTACGTGACCAGAATCCTCCATCTTGACTACTGAAGGGTAAATGTAGACTGAAATGTTGCCAGGATGTTTCTGCTTTAGATGAATTTTGCCAACTTTAGCCAACACTAGACAACATTAGACAACACTAGCCAACTCCAGGCAACTCTAGACAATTCTAGACAACTCTAGACAACACTAGACAACACTAGACAATTCTAGACAACTCTAGACAACACTAGCCAACTCCAGGCAACTCTAGACAACACTAGACAATTCTAGACAACTCTAGACAACACTAGACAACTTTAGCCAACACTAGACAACACTAGACAATTCTAGACAACTCTAGACAACACTAGACAACTCTAGACAACTCTAGACAACACTAGCCAACTCCAGGCAACTCTAGACAACACTAGACAACTCTAGACAACAATAGACAATTCATTTCAACTCTAGCCAACATTAGCCAACTCCAGACAACTATCTATCCATTAGCATTAGCATCAGTATCACAGCTACAAACTGTCAAGCCATTAACATCAACATCACAGCTACAAAGGATTTAGACAAAACAAATTTCAAATGAATTAATATGAAGAAAACTATTGGCTCTCATGTTTTATACAGAATATGAATGATGGTATTTTCAAATGTTGTTGTGTTGGTGTTGTGTCGTTATTGTGTCGTTGTTTTTCTGTCATTGTTGTGTCGTTGTGTTGTTGTTGTTGTGTCGTTGTTGTGTCGTTGGTGTGTTGTTGTTGTGTTGTTGCTTGGTAAACTCAAGGCTGCACTTGTTGTTTCAGCATTATCTGCAGAATGTGAAAGTATAAACAGAATATACATAGAATATAGACTATAAATCAACTGCCTAAAGTGGGTTCACTGAGGACACAATTGTTGTGTCAAAAGTATTGTTTTGTGGCATTAAAGACCAAAAATGGTTAGAGAAAATTGTGATAAATAAAATCATATACCAATTTAATTGGTAATTTAAGGACCAAAAAACTGACAGTTGTACCATATAAATTTCAAAATATTTGGGAAGAGATTTTCAATGTACCTATTCCATGGCAGATGGTTTATGAATTGACACGCAAAACAACACTGTATTCAAAACGTATAATTTTTCTATTGACATTATTATACAAAATTATTGCAACCAATAACATGTTAAATATATGGGGGATACAATCTTCCCAGCTCTGCAGATTCTGCTGTGAGGAGGCAGAGTCATTAGATCATTTATTTTGGTACTGTCCGTATGTAGCTCATTTTTGGTCACAGGTCCAGGAATGGCTGAAGAATTGCAACATTTACCCGGAGCTAGCAAAAATGTTTATCTTCTATTTACAATCTGTAGAAACTATGAGAATATAAAGGTTCAGAGCTTCTGTGAAACATCCCAGCACAGTTGAAAAATAGATGGCAAATAGAAATCCAATATGGATGGTGTTAAGAGATAGATGGGAAGGGTTGAATGGAGCTGAAGGGTGGGACTAATAACAACAAGATTACCAATGTAAAACATACAGGGTCTGTAAAATGTATATAGGTTCAAAACTTTTGTGAAATAGCAGTTACAAATATATGGCAAATATAAATCAAACTGGTTGGACATCAGAAATAGAGGAAGGCCAGGACTAAAAACAAACAAAATATAACTAATGTAAAATAGATTGTGTCTGTAAAATGTATATAATATGTAAAAGCTGGAAGTAGAAGCCTAAGTWTTATTGTTTATTAGTTTACTCCAATTAGGGGAGGGGTGGTAGGGTTTGCGGGAAATAATAAAGGAAAATATATTAAAAGAAATATACATGTGTATATACAGTATATATATATATATATATATGTATATATTTTTTTGTGTGTATTTGTATGTATGTACGTATGTATATGTATGTGTATATGTATGCATGTTTATATATATCGTGGTATGGGTATATACAGTGGGGAGAACAAGTATTTGATACACTGCCGATTTTGCAGGTTTTCCTACTTACAAAGCATGTAGAGGTCTGTAATTTTTATCATAGGTACACTTCAACTATGAGAGACGGAATCTAAAACAAAAATCCAGAAAATCACATTGTATGATTTTTAAGTAATTAATTTGCATTTTATTGCATGACATAAGTATTTGATACATCAGAAAAGCAGAACTTAATATTTGGTACAGAAACCTTTGTTTGCAATTACAGAGATCATACGTTTCCTGTAGTTCTTGACTAGGTTTGCACACACTGCAGCAGGGATTTTGGCCCACTCCTCCCTACAGATCTTCTCCAGATCCTTCAGGTTTCGGGGCTGTGCTGGGCAATACGGACTTTCAGCTCCCTCCAAAGATTTTCTATTGGGTTCAGGTCTGGAGACTGGCTAGGCCACTCCAGGACCTTGAGATGCTTCTTACGGAGCCACTCCTTAGTTGCCATGGCTGTGTGCTTCGTGTCGTTGTCATGCTGGAAGACCCAGCCACGACCCATCTTCAATGCTCTTACTGAGGGAAGGAGGTTGTTGCCAAGATCTCGCGATACATGGCCCCATCCATCCTCCCTCAATACGGTGCAGTCGTCCTGTCCCCTTTGCAGAAAAGATCCCCAAAGAATGATGTTTCCACCTCCATGCTTCACGGTTGGATGGTGTTCTTGGGGTTGTACTCATACTTCTTCTTCCTCCAAACACGGCGAGTGGAGTTAGACCAAAAAGCTCTATTTTTGTCTCATCAGACCACATGACCTTCTCCCATTCCTCCTCTGGATCATCCAGATGGTCATTGGCAAACTTCAGACAGGCCTGGACATGCACTGGCTTAAGCAGGGGGACCTTGCGTGCGCTGCAGGATTTTAATCCATGACGGCGGTGTGTGTTACTAATGGGTTTCTTTGAGACTGGGGTCCCAGCTCTCTTCAGGTCATTGACCAGGTCCTGCCGTGTAGTTCTGGGCTGATCCCTCACCTTCCTCATGATCATTGATGCCCCACGAGGTGAAATCTTGCATGGAGCCCCAGACCGAGGTGATTGACCGTCATCTTGAACTTCTTCCATTTTCTAATAATTGCGCCAACAGTTGTTGCCTTCTCACCAAGCTGCTTGCCTATTGTCCTGTAGCCCATCCCAGCCTTGTGCAGGTCTACAAATTTTATCCCTGATGTCCTTACACAGCTCTCTGGTCTTGGCCATTGTGGAGAGGTTGGAATCTGTTTGATTGTGTGTGGACAGGTGTCTTTTATACAGGTAACGAGTTCAAACAGGTGCAGTTAATACAGGTAATGAGTGGAGAACAGGAGGGCTTCTTAAAGAAAAACTAACAGGTCTGTGAGAGCCGGAATTCTTACTGGTTGGTAGGTGATCAAATACTTATGTCATGCAATGAAATGCAAATTAATTATTTAAAAATCATACAATGTGATTTTCTGGATTTTTGTTTTAGATTCCGTCTCTCACAGTTGAAGTGTACCTATGATAAAAATTACAGACCTCTACATGCTTTGTAAGTAGGAAAACCTGCAAAATCGGCAGTGTATCAAATACTTGTTCTCCCCACTGTATATATMTATTGTGGTAAACTGGTGATCCTGAAGTGGGCACACCTGTGTGGGTGCCAACGCCAAGCTGCAGATACAGCACTTTTTCTCTGAGATTCATCTTTTATTTAAGAAGCAGGAGAGCAAGAGACAAGCTGCATATTTGACACATAAAGTTAATACAGATAATGCATTGGAACTGACATGTCGGTCTGTTGAGTGTACTGTACATAGAGACATCCTGGGCTCACTGAGACAATACAATTGATTTAATCCAGAACAGATAGATTTTTATCTCCGCATTGTAAACCACACTAATTAGCACACTGATAACCACATTGCATCGGGTAGTGTGGTTAGGATAGGACTTTATGGGATGGCTTATTCAGTGAGGTGTAGAGTGGCCCTGTCATCTCTGCTGCGTGTGTGTGTGTGCGTGTCTTCCTGTCTGTCTGCCTGCCTGTGTGTCCTCAGATATGATGGAGAGAGCCATCATTAACACGTTTGTGGGTCATGACGTGGTGGAGCCTGGGAACTATGTTCAGATGTTCCCCTACCCCTGCTACACCAGAGACGAGTAAGACCTGGAACTCTCTCTATACACCTCTCCTCTCTCTCACTTTCTGTTTTCCTTTAAAAAATATATCTGTTAATTATATCAATTCTATTTTTATGTTACTTCTGAGATGATGACTTTGCATTGTCCATGTATATTAGGTAGATAGGTAAATAATGGAATATGTCACACGTCTTCCTTTGGTAGCTACACCAGAGATGAGCAAGACATGTTACTGTATCTATTCTTTACTTTAATCAGCTCTCTATCTCTCTCAGACCCTGACTCTCATTTATGGCCATATCCTAACTTAAGATGCATGTGCATAACTCTCACTGTTATGAATAACATTCAAGTGTAGATATGTCTTTACATTCAGCATCACTCAAGAGTCAAGAGAAATATAGTATTATTTTTAACAGAGATATCTACATATATTTCGAGGTGTAATGTATACCTGGAAATAATCAGAATTCATGTAAACATTACAGTTTTGAAAACATAGCTTGTCCCCCCAAAAATGGTATCTTGACACATCTTACCCCGGGTATGGGGTAAGTTGAGCACGGGACAGGGTACGTTAAGCCGCCTACACATTTCTGTACTGAATGAAATATTACCACTACCCTTTTAAAACCATGTCTATCTTTATGTCCCAAACACAATTCAACAGAATCACAACCACTTTTAGTCTTTTAATCATTTTAAGCATATTTTACACTTTTAACATAGACCAGGCCCGTTGATGCCTCATATCCCGGTGATAATGCCTTGCATTACGCCTGTGAAGAAAACACTTACATTTGCTCAACTTGACATTGGCTCATCCATTGTCTCAACTTACCCAAGGAAAACATTTTGACTACACTGTAAACAAAATATCTAGCTGTTTCAACTAAATGTTATTAAGTAACTGGTTACACAGCCTTTTTTTGTTTACTCAACCTTTCGGCAAAAGTATTACCTGAACTTAACATTTTGAGTTGGCCCAAACTTAGCTCCAACATGAGAAAACGTAGGCACAAATTCTGTAAACTTCAAATAATGTGTTTGCTCAAATTGTCTCAAATGTTCATTTAACTAGAAAATATGATTACTTTCCTAAAAAAAAGTCTGTGGAGCTTTTAACACAATGCTTTTAACGTACATATTTGACACACATTGACATACATTGTGCATGTTCATTTATTTTATACAGTAATTCATATTTACTCACCTGGGATTTAATCTCATAACCTCTTGGTGCAAAGCATTTTAATCATCCTGATATGCTACCATGTCTGTGTCAATAACTGATTTCACCTGTATTGCTACTGTCGTGGTAATTCACCACTAAGGACTCAAACTCAAAGTAAATGAATCAATCTTTATTATCACAACCTGAGAGGTTCACTAACTCAATACAAGCCTGATGAAACTCTGAAAGAGCCTTTCCCTTTTCAGTCCATTTATACTGCTACACAAGCAAGTAGCCTAGTGGTTAGAGTGTTGGACTAGTAACCGAAAGGTTGCAAGATCAAATCCCCGAGCTGACATGGTACAATTCTGTCGTTCTGTCCCTGAACAAGGCAATTAACRCACTGTTCCTAGGCCATCATTGAAAATAAGATTTTGTTCTTAACTGACGTGCCTAGTTAAATAAATAAAAATGTAAGCATGGTTGGTTCCTGCATGAGACTGACTGACATCACACCAGGCTTCTTAACTTGAAACTGAGATATTGTATCACTATTTCTAGTTCCCAGAGTAATGTTCTGGTTGTACTGTCAAATGACTTATCAGCGACAGTGTCCTTTGTGTAGTCAATCCATCACTCGCATGAACCCAACCAAGACAGGTTATTACAAAGCAGCATTATGCTAAACATACGATCTGATACACACAGAGAACATTTACATCACACTCCTTTTATCACTCTGTGATAGCTATTGTTACATTTTAAGGTAAGCATTAGATTATGGCTTAAACTATCAAAGGACGTTCTATCCGTTCAAACCCTTCATTCTGGGTTGTACAATCCGACTAGTAACTGATGCTTGTTCCATAGCCCTTACACTTGTAAAACCATTGCAGTAGAATGGTTTAACTTAAGACCTTCGCTTCATACAGTTACACACATGCTTCATTACACAATTTAATTTATGTCAATTCTATCATCATAAGCATGGGGGAGAACATGGTCATGCTCTTCATGGCCTTCAGTGAGTTCCTTGTAATCCTCATTATCTTCATCATTCTCATCAGCAAATGGCATTTATTTTAGCCCAATCAAACTAAAAGTCTCTCCTGCAGTTGCAGAAGTGGACATAATAGTTGCGTAGACCCGTGAGACAAAAGAAGAGCACAGTGTCTCAAGCAGTTTCTGCTATGTAATCTGCTAAATAGGTGACATTCATAGACGAGTCAGGAACAAAGGTGCAACACTCATCTCCAATGACTGCACACATTCCTCCCTGACTTCCTCATAGGTAGTCTAGAGCTTCACGATTTTGTAAGGCCAATTTTGGAAGTGCTACCATTTCAGTACTGAGGGCCTTAAGGGCTTTTGACGTAGCATTAGCCACTCCATAATTAGGGAGCATTACACCAGTAAATTGTGACAGGGCAGTTTGAATATGAGTAATCCCTGCCAGCGAGCACTGCTGCAGGGGGACAATATCCCTGGAAATGAATTATACGTCATCTGGCACTGCTCTCATAGCAGGAACAACGAACCCAATAGTACACACTACCCCCAAATTATCTGGTAGTACATAATATACGCTGTTCCGACATAACCAATAGGTCCCATTAGGGGCTGATTTACTTGTTTCTAAGGTTATATGAAGCACTGAGAGGACCACACTTACATTTGAGAGTCTGCCCATCTGCAAATCATAAACTGTCAGTGACCAATTTGATTCTCCATCAGTCCATTGTACAATTGCACACATTTTCACCTAGGTAGACAGACCCATTACCTTGTATACACCAGGATGCAGTCAATGAGCATTCTATTGTGATGGGTGTGGGACATATTTCATTTTCACAAGGTCTTCTATAACTACTTATCCAAGTTTGGTTATAAAAAGCTAAATAAGGTCCGGTCGTCAAGGAGGGGAATTGTAAACCTCAGTGCTGGGAGCATGGAAAAGTCTACCGACTGGGACACCCAGTAAAGGGAGCCCATCACCTACCCCCTGTGGGCCTAGCTCACAGACCCAACAGGAAGTGCTTGGGGAGAGTCCATTCGCCACCATCTGTGCTGTGGAAAGGAATGAGTTCATAGTGTCTTTGAAGTCTTGTTTTCCTCTCACAACCTTTCCAGCTTCTTCTGTGCCTCTACTCCGGGCCTGCTGTGGTCCCGTTGGCTGGGGACGGTCCCTGGATCCTTCTAGGTCATTACTGGCCAGCAGGAGGCAGACGACGGTCTCCACTATCACGGTGAGACCAATCCAGAAACAGGTCCTTTCGCATTCACCGATCCTCCTCACCATTCTGATTTCCTGGTTCTGGCAACTTCCTGCAGTGGGACGTGTGTGTCCACGTATCTCGTTCTGCTACCTTGACAGCCGAGGATTTGGTCAGGAGCACCTGGTATGCTCCCTTTCACCTGGGGTCTTTCCAACTTTTTCTTTTCTTGACCACAATGAACCTGCAAGGTTCGGCAGAGAAGCCTTCACTTGTGAGAAGAGAGTATTAAGAACAATGTTAAGAGATACACAATAAGCCACCATGTCCTCCTCCATTCCTTCAAGGGTTAACCTATTTTGGGTGAAAGGATTGTTAGTCATTCTCATGGGGCATCCAGTTAGTACCTCGTGTGGGGAGAGACCTGTCAGTGGGAGACCTACCTCTCATGCTCATCAGTGCCAAAGGGAGTACTTTTACCCAGGTCAGACTCATTTCTGCCATGAGTTTGGTCAATTTGTTATTTAGCGTTTGGTTATCAAATCAAATCAAATTATATTTGTCACATGAAATGCTTACTTACGAGCCCTTAACCAACAATGCAGTTTTAAGAAAATACCAACAACAAAAAAGTAAGAGATAAGAATAACAAATGATTAAAGAGCAGCAGTAAAAACCAATAGCGGGGCTATATACATGGCGTGTTGTACAGCATCCCCTGACTGTGGGTGGTAGGCACAGTGCGCCCTCAAGTCAACCTGCTTCTGATAAGGACTGAACAATCTTGTTTAGGAAATGTCTACCGACAGCCCCCACCTTGGAAGGATGTCTCACAGGAGAGCTTTGGCCACATTACATGCTGTGGCTCTTCGACACGGGAATACCTCAACCCACTTGGAAAACATATGAACAATAAACAAACAATATTTGTTTCCTTCACATGGGGTTAATTCAATGAAGTCCATCCTCAAATTCTCAAAAGGTCCTTCTGGCCATGGGTGAGATGTGGGGGTTATAGAAATACCACGTCCTACATTGTTAGTCAAACAAGTGTATATCTTTTTTACGAAACTTTTCAGCAAACACAGTGAATCCCACAGTGCTCCAGTATTTATTTACAAGATCTACCATCCCTCTTTTTCATACATGGTCTTGACCGTGTGACAACTTTGTGAGGAATAGGAAAGTACAACGGGGCATGTTGTCACGACTCCGACCGAAGCCGGCTCCCCTTCCCGTTCGGGTGGCGCTCGGCGGTCGTCGTRGCCGGCCTACTAGCTGCCACTGATTCTTTTCTCCCCCTCCTTATGTGTTTATTGATTACACCTGTTTTGAGTTTGTTGTAATTAGTTGGGCTTTATTAGTCAGCCGGCCCGCCCCTTTCTTTGTGCCGCATTGATTATTGTAAACCTGGTGTTTGATACAGACAAACGTGTTGGTTTATAGTGTATAGTGTATAGTGCTGGACTGTTTTCGTTCCCCGTGTCTGGGGCAGTTTGTTTTGAGCACCCAGTGTTTAGTGGGGTGGCCGTGGTTCACCGTGTGCGCATTAAAAGAGCACTATATTGAAKTCTCTGTTTTCCTGCGCCTGACTTCACACTCACGACACCCAGTACCTGGTCTGGTTTGCTCAAATTATCCTGCCACACTCCCGAGGTGTCCATATATCAATGTCCAGTCCACCTACGTTTTTCTGATGCATCAACCATTGTTGCAAAGCAACAATATCATTGACAGAGAAATGGTTAGTGAAAAACAGGAACTGAAAAAGGGGGAACGAAAAGAGGAAGCAGCTAGTTTCGCTGCACAGTCTGATTTGAGCATTTCTTGAGAAATGAGAAATGCTATCTTTACCGCTGGTATGAGCCTGACACTTCACCACAGCAACAGAGGATGGTAACAATATTGCTTTTAGCAACTATCCATGAGCAATTGTTTTACCAGAAGAGGTTAGAAACCCATAGTCCCAAAATCGTGCACCACCCCAAAAGCATACCTACTGTCAGTGTAATTGTTTACTGCTTTATCCTCTGCTAATATGCATGCTCGTGTTAAGCCAAGAAGTTATGCTGCTTGTGCAGACAGGTGTTGTGGGAGACGTGCACTTTCCACAGTCTCTAAAGCGGTGACAACAGCACTTCCCATTTCCTTGCTACATCACCCAATCAGTTCATCCAAGGCGCAGTGTCTTCCCTCTTCATGTCTTTGGTTTTTGATAGACTGCAGTGGGGGACAGCACCATTCACATCATACAGTTCTCTCTGTGTATCTGTGAAGAGGACTGCTGCTGCGGTTAATCATTCACCATAGTACATGCCATCAATTCTCAGTTCCATTTTTTTCTGGGAACTTTGACCAGCGTATATCATAGCCTTGTTCTACTTCAATGGAGGGAACTGCAGTTGTGTAGTGAAGGTGTTTTGGAACCTCCCAGTCTTCCTGATTTTGGGTAAGAGACATCCCTCTGAGTTCTCCTTCCATGTCTGCATCTTCCAAATGCCAGGCATAGTAGGACTGTGCCATACATGGGAACATTCCACTTGTTGGTGACCGAATGGAGACACCCTCTGGGTCACAGGAGATGTGAATTTAAATTTTGCACATGAGGTCTCTTCCCAATAGATATACTGGGCATGATGATGAATACAAGAATCGATGTCTCTATTTCCCAGTTTCCCATGCTACTGGGAGGGGGTATGTGAGGGGTTCAATAGAGGGGATGCCCGACGCGCCGACAGTTTTGTCACTACCCTGATCTGTTTCACCTGTCCTTGTGCTTGTCTCCACCCCCCTCCTGTTGTCGCCCATCTTCCCCGTTATCCCCTGTGTATTTATACCTTTGTTTTCTGTCTGTCTGTGCCAGTTCGTCTTGTTTGCCAAGTCAACCAGCATTTTTCTCCTAGCTCCTGTTTTTTTCCAGTCTCTGTTTTTCTCTTCCTCCTGGTTCTGACCCTTGCCTGTCCTGACTCTGAGCCTACCTGACCATTCTGCCTGGCCCTGACCTCAAGCCTGCCTCCCGCCCTGTACCATTTTGGACTCTGACCTGGTTATGAACTCTTGCCTGTCCCTGACCTGCCTTTTGACTACCCCTTGGACTATAATAAATATCAGAGCTCAAACCATCTGCCCCCTGTGTCTGCATCTGGGTCTCGCCTTATAATGCGAACTGGCCATGACTGACCCAGCAGACTTGGACCAGCTCCGTCACGCTGTCTCCCTGCAGGGAGCTACTATTAAGAAACAGGAGGAGCTACTTCAGCACCTGATGGAGTGGTTCCGATCTCTGGCGGAACGCCACAACCAGGGGATCAAGGCATTAACGGAGCAATTCCGTGAATTAGCTTGCAGACAGCARGCCACATCTAAGACCTCCCAGCCACTCAGTAACTTCCCTTCTATGCCGGCGATCCTGGTACCTGCCGCCATTTCTTTCCCAGTGCTCCCTCATTTTTGAGCTTCAGCCATCTTCATTCCCTTCGGATCGATCGAAGATAGCGTATCTAATTACGCTAATGTCCGGAAGGGCGCTCTCCTGGGCGACGGCTGTTTGGGAGCAACAATCCACCGTTTGCCATAACCTGGAAGATTTCATGGCTGAGGTGAGGAAGGTATTCGTTTCTCTGGTGTCTGGGAGAGAGGTGGCCCGAAAACTATTGAAGGTACATCAGAACTCCCATAGTGTGGCAAACTACGACGTAGATTTTCGCACATTTGCCGCCGAGAGTGCCTGGAATCCGGAGGCTCTGTTCGATATCTTCCTTCATGGACTATCGGAGGAAATAAAAGACGAGCTCGCAGCTCGGGAGTTACCATTGGACCTCGATTCCCTCATCGCCCTTTCAATTAGGATTGAACGCCGGAGAGAGAGGAGTTTGGATCTCGGGAACATTCTTCCATCTGCTGCTACTTGCTCACCTCCGAAGGAACCCGGAAATCCCCGAAGTGTGCATTTCCGTGAAGAACCGAAGCCACCCGAGTTCCCTTGAGAATCATCGGCGATGATACTCCTGAGCCTTTGCAACTGGGCAGAGCTAGATGATCTCCTAGGGAACGTAGGGTGAACTCCAACTGTTGTCTGTTCTGTGGGGCTGTGGGACATTATATAGCCACCTGCCCTGTTATGAGACCAATTGTTTTAGTAGGTACAAGTACTCTGGTGAGCCAGACTGGGAATTCTCTAATTTCCATCACCCGCACTCCTCTTTTTGTGATACTGCTGTGGGGAGACCAGTCTAAGTCTCTCCGGGTGCACATAGACTCTGGGGCAGATGAAAGTTTTATGGATGCTACCCTAGTTTCTGAATGTTTTCCCCACTCAACTCCTCTCTGTTTCCATGGACACTAGATCACTGGACGGCCGCTCCATTGGAACAGTTACCCACAGCACTGTTCCCGTTAATCTGCAGCATTCAGGAAATCACAGTGAGTCAATACAGCTTCTCCTCATTAATTACCCCCATGTTCCTGTTGTTTTGGGATGGTATTCCCTCCAGAAACACAACTCTGTTATTGACTGGACCACGAGTTCAGTCCTGGGTTATTCCCTCCAGAAACACAACTCTGTTATTGACTGGACCACGAGTTAAGTCCTGGGTTATTCCCTCCAGAAACACAACTCTGTTATTGACTGGACCACGAGTTAAGTCCTGGGTTGGAGCCTGTTCTGTCATTCCCATTGTCTTAAAGCGGCGCAGCCTTCCCCGAGATGTCCTCCTCAGGGCTTAAGTAAGGCTTCGGATTTCTCTGCCGTTCCCTCAAGGAACGGGCTACTTCTCTTCCCCCGAATCGTCCCTACGATTGTGCCATTGACCTTACCCCAGGCACCACATCGCCTCGTGGTCAGCTATATTTCCTATCCGGCCCAGAGATCAAGGCCGGGGAGAAGTATGTTGATGTCACGGCTCTCATCATAATGAGGATCGGACCAAAGCGCTGCGTGGTAAGTGTTCATGATTTTATTTGATCACAAAACACTTGTGCATAAACTATACAGAAAACAACTACCCACAAAACACAGGTGGGAAAAGGCTGCCTAAGTATGATTCCCAATCAGAGACAACGATAGACAGCTGTCCCTGATTGAGAATCATACCCGGCCAAAACATAGAAACAGAAAACATAGAAATAAAGAAACTAGAATGCCCACCCTAGTCACACCCTGGCCTACCCAAAATAGAGAATAAAAGCCTCTCTATGGCCAGGGCGTGACAATTGAGGACTCTCTGGCTGCTGGAAGCATCCGTCCTTCTGCATCCCCTGCCGGTGCAGGGTTTTTCTTTGTGGAAAAGAAGGACAAAACCCTGCGTCCGTGCATTGACTACCGGGGTCTTAATGACATAACTATCAAGAATCGTTACCCCCTACCACTCCTCTCCTCGGCTTTCGAACCTCTCCAGGGGACTACCATCTTTTCCAAGCTGGACCTTCGTAATGCCTACCACCTGGTTCGGATACGTGAAGGAGATGAGTGGAAGACCGCTTTCAACACTGCCTGTGGACATATGAGTACCTCGTCATGCCGTTTGGTCTCACTAATACCCCGCTGTCTTCCAGGCCCTGGTAAACGATGTGCTCCGGGACATGTTAAATAATTTTGTGTTCATCTACCTCGACGATATCCTTTTTTTTAACCGATCTGCCCAAGAACACGTCCTCCATGTTCGACAAGTCCTTCAGCGCCTATTTGTGAAAGCGGAGAAGTGTGAGTTCCACCATTCTACAATCTCCATTCTGGGATATGTCATCGCTGAAGGAAATGTCCAGGTGAAAGCAGTAGTGGATTGGACCCAACCTACATCCGGGGTGCAGCTACAATGTTTCCTGGGGTTTGCCAATTTCTACCGCCATTTCAMTCAAGGTACAGCACCCTGGTAGCCCCCCTCTCTGCACTCACCTCTCCCAAGGTACCGTTCATCTGGTCCCCAGCTGTTGACAGAGCCTTTGTGGACCTGAAGCATCAGTTCACTACAGCCCCCATCCTCGTCCATCCGGACCCAGGCCGGATGGACGAGGTGGGGGCTATCCTGGGGGCTATCCTGTCCCAGCGGTCTGCCCAGAACCAAAAGCGTATCTGGGTCTCGCCTTGTGTCATTATAATTTTGCATTGTTCTTTTCGAAGGAATGAGTTTCAGGGCTGATTTCTTCAGGACAGAGACTGCTGCATCAGTGTCTTCTAAGGAATGGATTTTTTTTCTTCCAGTATCTCAATGTGAATCAGTGAATTTTCTGTTGAGAGAGTAGGTTGTTGTAACATCTGTAGGGGTGTTTCTTCTTCATCATCTTTTGTTTCCACCTCATCCTGTTGTCCACCTCCTAAAGAGTCATTTACCCTCACGTTTCTGGGCGGTCCATTCCACTCCTTTCTGTCTTCATTTTCTTAGCAGTCTTTGGCAAAATGTCCTGGTTTAACACTTTTAACCGTTTCTTTCCGGGGGTCCAGAGTTTMCACCTCTCCCCATCCTCTCTCTTGTCCCCCACCTGTTCCTCTTCCTCAACTTCTTCCTTGACCTCCGGCTCTGCTGTAGAACATCAGCTGAGCCGTTTGCAATTTAGCCCAAGCTTTTGTATTCTTGGCTTTTATCTGTCTTTCTGTATGGTTGATATGTTGTTTCACATCAGCCAGTGTCTTTGTTTCCCATCCTATACAGGTGGTGGTTACAGCTGTTTTTAGGTCTTGGCGTAAACCAGTGACACCAGCATGACACAGCAGACTGGTATATGATTCCTGGTCAGAGGCAAGGAATATATTTTCCATCCACTCTTGGTCATCTTTAACGGTCTCATCAGTTTTCATTGTTGTAGAGTGGATTTTCTGCCAGTCTGTGTGTTCTGATTGTCACACCCATCTCGTGCTGCGTTGCTGTCCTAGTCTCCTTTGCACTGGATCCACTTGAATTTCAGACAGTGGCAGAGTATTTCTTCAATTTCTCTGGTTGTTGGATTGTACATTGTTATTARAGCTCGTACTTCTTCTTCAAATTTCACTGCATCTTTAGCAGGATCAGTGACATCTTTTACTGTTGCCTTGATTTCATACACATCCCATAGTATTTCCACTGTTATGGGTGCTCCTTCCTGTAGGTTAGGGTATTGTATGAGGGGTATATTGAATACTCTTGTGTGGCTGGTGGAAGGGGTGGCATGGGGGTCAGCGGTCGTCCATCATGGTTTAAATAATCTTCAAAGCGTAAGGGTGGATTTCTGTGTCGCTGTGGCCTTGCAAGATCCAATCCAGTCGCCTGGAGTTCCCAAAATGTGTCTGTGGAGTGGTTTGAGGTGACTGGTAGGGCGGTGGCACTTGATCTTGTCCCCCTATGGCCTTGGAGCTGTGGATGGGGTTGCAGTAAGGGCTGTGCCCCCAATGGGGCTGTTGGAATTACTGAATACAGGCTGTTCTCTTTTTTTCTTTGCTTGTGTCCTTCTCTCACTTTTTTCTGTTTCCTTTCCTTTGTCTACTTGCTTCACCATTAATCCTTTACTTTGTCTACTTGCTTCACCATTAATCCTTTCCTTTGTCTACTTGCTTCACCATTAATCCTTTACTGGTGTCTACTTGCTTCACCATTAATCCTTTACTTTGTCTACTTGCTTCACCATTAATCCTTTCCTTTGTCTACTTGCTTCACCATTAATCCTTTCACTGTTTTGCCCTTCAATATCCCACTTGTGGAAATCAACCAATTTAACTTTTATTTTTCTGTATCTCTTCTCTGTCTCTTCCAACTTTTCTGTGGGTTCTACGAGTCTCTCTGTACTGAGGGTCCCATCTAAAGTGAATGCTCCATTTGTCCATTTAGTCCATTTAACTGTTTGTTCAAACACCCCACAATATTCTGACTCATCATTTTGTCAGGGCCCCAAAGTTCACATTAATGGTCAATATCAATGTTGTATTTTGTGTCTTTGTAAATACGTTCTTTCTTTTATAATACAGGGGTTTAGATATATATTTTTCACAAACTCCTTCACACTAGTGTTCTATTCATGCAACATATTCGGTAATAGTAATCTTTCCTTTAATATCTTCACACCTCACATCACACAGAATCCCTACATAACGTCATCAATCGAAGTCCACACAGAACTTTCTTAGGTGTTCACATCCACACCACCAGCAACGATCAGCACATCGCAATCAGCCTGAGAGGCACCAATGATCATGTTTTTGCTCAAACTTTTTAATGGTTCTCTCAATGCCTCTCTACCGGTAAATCAGATGGCCGGCGGTGGTGGACAGAAGCCTTATATAACGTTATCAATCGAAGTCCACACAGAACTTTGTGCAGTCCACACAGTACTTGGTTTGGCATTCACATGCACACATAAACATTTCCTTCCTAATTACACACCCACTTCAAACACCATTCACACAGAATTCCTACACAGAACATTCGTTCAGTTCACACAGAACTTTCTTAGGTATTCATTCAGACATGCGCACACAATGTACACACACACACTCAATACACTATTTCTAGCTTCTTGTTGCATCTTTACGAAGTTCATACAGAACTTGCTTAGGTTTTCACACTCGAATGCCTATATAACGTTATAAACAAGGTTCACCAAACCTTCGCCTAGTTTTTCTTAGAACTTGGATCCCTTCTTAAACAACATTACTTCATTTAAATTGACTTACTGAAATCAGTTGAGTTGTCCTTCTAGGTTTCGTGGATGTTGTGTTTCCTCCCACAGTGGAGGTCTGGTCCGGGTGGGTCCTCATCCTCTTTGGTGAGACAGGAATTTTCCTCTTACGCCTTCTGAAGAACGCGCCACCGGTGTTCCCTCTCAGACCTTCACTGATGGATCACGTCAAAGATCAAACATCCTGTTTCGTGACCCCAGAATTGTTGTGGAAATTCATCACTAAGGACTCAAACTCAAAGTAAATGAATCAATCTTTATTATCACGGCGGAGAGGTTCACTAACTCAATACAAGCCTGATGAAACTCTGAAAGAGCCTTTCCCTTTTCAGTCCATTTATACTGCTACACAAACAAGTCATATAAACATGGTTGGTTCCTGTATGAGACTGACTGACATCACACCAGGCTTCTTACCTTGAAACTGGGATATTGTATCACTCCTTCTAGTTCCCAGAGCAATGTTCTGGGCGTACTGCCAAATTGCTTATCAGTGATAGACTCCTTTGTGTAGTCAATCCATCACTCGCATGAACCCAACCAAGATAGGTTATTACAAAGCAGCATTATGCTAAACATACGATCTGATACACACAGAGAACATTTCAATCACAGTACACTTTGAACTTCAAAGTGAATCTCAGCATTTTCTAAAGTACAATCAAGAAAAACGGTATTATTTATCATAGTGCCCCACCAACATTAGACAACTATACAGAAAAACTTAACGTTGCGTCGTTAAATAAGTGAATCAAATTAATGATGAGAGAATAGTCAAATTAACTGATAATTGACACATCCTTGGTGGCATAGCAGGTAGATCGGCATAGCAGGTAGATCGGCATAGCAGGTAGATCGGCATAGCAGGTAGATCGGCATAGCAGGTAGATCGGCATAGCAGGTAGATCGGCATGCCATGAAACCAAGAGGTTGTGAGCTCAAATCCCAGGTGAGGACATGATGAAGAATATTTACTTTATAAATGAACATGCACAAATGAATCATATGTGTCAAACATGTAAGTTAAAAGCAATGTGTGTAACCAGTTGCACAGTCCTCTATTAGTTAAAGATGCCAAATAATAATGTATTGTTGAATAAACATATGAGAAAGTTGAGCAAACCCATCCTTTTAAATTGACAGAATTTTTGCCAAAGTTTTCTCTAGTTGGACCTAAGTGTGGGCAACTATTATTATCAGCATAACACAAGTTAGTTCAGGTAACACTTGGACCGAAAAGTTGAGTAACCGATAAACAGGCTGTGGAACCAGTTATTTCATAATAATTAGTAAATAGGTGTTTTTTGACAGTGTATATTAGCCCCCAAAGCTACAAGGATGCACTTTCATGCTAGGMTTAGGACCTCATATTGAAGCTTATAGAGACCCCAACTGATATATAGAACAATCTTAAAAGTATCTACCTTGATTTAGATACAAGCATCATGAAACCTCTAACACAAAAATGCTGACCTCTTCCTAAATATTTGGTCAAATTATACATTTTGTGTATGGTTTCCTAGAAACAAGGGGTGGCTCAACTGACCCTTTGGTTCAACTTACCTCACTCTCCCCTATGGTTRCATTCCTTTGGTAGTATTTTTTTCTCCCTGCTTTAACCTATACTTTGTCATTAACAAACTTCCTGTCATGGGTCCACAGCTTCCTGTTTGTGATRGAGCACATGATGCCTCTGTGCATGGTGATCTCCTGGGTGTACTCTGTAGCCATGATGATCCAACACATTGTGGCTGAGAAGGAGCACCGGCTCAAAGAGGTGAGCTGCTTACATGTCTACCTGTGGTGGCTGTTGGCACTTTAAATTAGAGGACAGGCTCATAATAATGGCTGAAATGGAATTAATTGCACAGTATCAAACACACGTTTAATACCGTTCCATTTACTCCATTCCAGACAATATTATGATCCGTTATCCCTTCACCAACCCCCACTGCTGTCTACACTAGGATCTCAGAGTCCTGTCCTGTGTCTGTCTGTGACAGTGGAGCAGCATCACTAATGCCATCTTCTCTCTGCCATCTCTTTGGCAACCTGTAGCAGAATGATGTCGCTCATATTTACTACCTCTGTTCTGCCCCCRGTTGGAAAAATACTGATTTCAATCAAATAAAAATCTCAAACTTGAAATTTGTACGATATGTTTTTCTGAATATTTAGAATATTTACATAATTGTATTATTTTGTTTGATATGTGGTTTGAAATCACATTCTCATTCATATAAGTGCATGTAAGACTGTAAAAAAGAGGATTAACCTCTTCTGGTAACCTGTGTACTCCCTGCCTGCCTGAAGGTGATGAAGATGATGGGCCTGAACAATGCGGTCCACTGGGTGGCCTGGTTCATCACTGGCTTCGTCCAGCTGTCCATCTCCGTGACCGCCCTGACGGCCATCTTGAAGTARGGCAGAGTGCTCCTCCACAGTGACATCTTCATCATCTGGCTCTTCCTCTCCATCTACGCCATCGCAACGATCATGTTCTGGTAATGAAGACACTACTACCGCTCTGATGTTAGTCTAGTAAAAAGCATGAGTGGACATACACCCAAAATAGTAGGAGAGGCCTACGCTGAGCTCGGATCTCAGTACAGAGGGGGCGGGGCTCCGTCGAGGGGCCCTTCTTAACAAATAATWAAAAATATCAATAGCTGATATGGTCATAAACTCAAATTAGTCATCATCACATATTGAGCCAAGCAAGCCTTCATATAGAGATATAGTGCATCACTTTGCCTGACAATATTTTTTCCACATTTTGTTATGCTACAGCCTTATTCTAAAATTGATCAAATAAAACGTGTTCCTCATCAATCTACACACAATACCCCATAATGACGAAGCAAAAAGGGGTTTAAAACCCCCCAGAAATACCTTATTTACATAAGTATTCACACCCTTTGCTATGAGACTTGAAATTGAGCTCAGGTGCATCCTGTTTCCATTGATCATCCTTGAGATGTTTCTACAACTTGATTGGAGTCCACCTGTGGTAAATTCAATTGACTGGACATGATTTGGAAAGGCACACACCTGTCTTATTTTTCATGAGTTTGCAAAAATGTAAAAGTTTTTTGCTTTGCCATTATGGGTTATTGTGTGTAGATTGATGAGGAAATGTTTTATGTAATCTGAATAAGGTTGTAATGTAACAAAATGTGAAAAAAGTCAAGGGGTCTGAATACTTTCCGAATGCACTGTATATACAGAAGTATGTCGACACCCCTTCAAATGAGTGGACTCGGCTATTTCAGCCACACCCGTTGCTGACAGGTGTATAAAATCGAGCACACAGCCATGCAATCTCCATAGACAAACATTGGCAGTATAATGGCCTTACTGAAGAGATCAGTGACTTACAATGTGGCACTGTCATAGGATGCCACCTTTCCAACAAGTAAGTTTGTGAAGTCTTTGCCCTGCTAGAGCGAACCCGGTCAATTGTAAGTGCTGTTATTGTTAAGTGGAAAAGTCTAGGAGCAACAACGGTTTAGCCGCAAAGTGGTAGGCCACACAAGCCCACAGAATGGTACCGCCGAGTGGTGAAGCGTGTAGCGAGTAAAAATCGTCTGTCCTCGGTTACACCACTCACTACCAAGTTCCAAACTGCCTCTGGAAGCAATGTCAGCACAATAACATTTTGTCGGGAGCTTCATGAAATGGGATTCCATGGCCGAGCAGCCGCACACAAGCCTAAGATCACCATGCGGAATGCCAAGTGTCGGCTGGAGGGGTATAAGGCTTGCCGCTATTGGTCTCTGGAGCAGTGTAAACACGTTCTCTGGAGCGATGAATCACGCTTCACCATCTGGCAGTCCGACGGACGAAGCTGGGTTTGGCAGATGCTAGGATAACGCTACCTGCTCCAATGCATAGTGCCAACTGTAAAGTTTGGTGGAGGAGGAATAATGGTCTGGGGCTGTTTTTCATGTCCCCTTAGTTCCAGGGAAGATACATCTTAACGATATAGCTTACAATGGCATTCTAGACAYTTCTGTGCTTCCAACTTTGTGACAACAGTTTGGGGAAGGCCCTTTCCTATTTCAGCATGAAAATGCCCATGTGCACAAAGCGAGGTCCATACAGAAAAGGTTTGTTGAGATCGGTGTGAAAGAACTTAACCTGCCTGCACAGAGCCCTAACCTCAACCCCATTGAACACCTTTGGGATGAATTGGAATGCCAACTGCAAGTCATACCTAATCCCCCAACATCAGTGCCCGACCTCACTAATGCTCTTGTGCTGAATGGAAGCAAGTCCCTGCAGCAATGTTCCAACATCTAGTTGATTCTCTCATCTCTCTTTCACTCTGTGATGTCAGAGCAGCAGTGACTGCACACACATTGATGATGTTAGAGATCTAATGAAACATGAGTCACCCTGATATTTAGCGGCTGATTTTATAAAAGCGGTAACACTCAGTTTCACTTGTCAACCTTCGACTTCTATTTTGTGAGGAACGTGTTACTTCGAAATGCTATGTCCTTAATGTATCAAACAGACAGTGACTCAGCTCCTTTGCTAGACATTCCAGGGAAATGTGCATGATCTGAATATGGTTAGGTTGTCTTACAAATGGCACCCTATTCCCTTTATAGTGCACTACTTTTGACCAGGGTCCATTGGGCTCTGGTAAAAAGTATGACATTATATAGGGAATAGGGTGCCATTTGGAACACACACAACATGCTTACAGTATTTTACTCTTGTTTGTCTGTCTGTGTCCTGTCTGTTTATGTCAGTTTCCTGGTGTCCGTGATCTACTCCAAGGCCAAGCTGGCGTCTGCCTGTGGCGGGATAATCTACTTCCTAAGCTACGTCCCCTACATGTACGTGGCCATCAGGGAGGAGGTGGCCCATGACAAGATCACCGCCTTTGAGAAGTGCATTGCTGTAAGTCTTGGCCTCTGTTCTCTTTTCGGAAGCTCTCTCATACTTTATTCATTCTTTGTTAGTRACGTACTGTGCCCATGTTTAGCCTGTGTTTGGACAAATTCAATGAGAGAAACGGCCCTCAAGGGCTCATGGCTAGATTGAGTTATTTTTCTCTTTCACTGTGTCAGATGGCCTGCTTCCAGGTGTGTATAGGCATATCATAATGTAAAAGCTACGAAGGATTCAAACAAAGTGACAAGAGTCGTGAATTGATTAATTCAATGATATTCTCTGACCAGTCTGAATCAGTGAGTTCTGGAAAGATCTTCACACATGTCAATAGCTCTTAACACGTTGTCTGTTGTCTTTATTCTCATTCTCTCCTCTCTCTCCAGTCTCTGATGTCGACCACAGCGTTCGGCCTGGGCTCTAAGTACTTTGCCCTGTATGAGGTGTCAGGAGTTGGCATGCAGTGGCGCACCATCAACCAGTCGCCTGTAGAGGGCGATGACTTTAACCTTGGTCTGTCCATGATGATGCTCATCATCGATGCCAGTGTGTATGGAGTACTCACCTGGTACATAGAAGCTGTGCATCCAGGTAAACAACCAAGTCTTTGCCTGCTCACTTAAATACTTCACCTTTTATGTTCCTGTTTTGTCACTTATGTTTATGGAAGTAATTGGTATGAATCCCAAATGGAATCCTATAGAGAACAATAGTAATGGCGTCAATTTTGTAGGCACTGTTGTTTGTCCCGCTTGAGCCACCGTAGTAACAACATAGCCATAACACTTCCTCAAAATAGTCAGAATCAATCTAAGATAAATCAAGAAATATGTATTGTATTTGGCTATTTTTGCAGTTTTTAGTCGCACAATTTTACGTCTAGCTAAGATGTTTAGTGCAGTATTTCTCAAGTGAAAACATGTGCATGAAAACTAGTAGTGTAGTGCAGACAGTAGCTGCTACCTAGCTGCTACTGCTCTCTCTCGTCTCTCTTGTTGAATGACAGCAAATACCGTCCTTAGTTCCCACCCCTACTGTTGARCAATCACAGACAAAGGGGCTTAGACTTCAGCTACCGAACTTCGACTTGCCTCAAGAAAACATTTTATGTGCGTGAACAGCCGATAAAACCCTGCCGAACACCAAAACTAACTAAAACGTCACACATTTTTTCCATAATATTTGTGTGAACTGTTTTGACCGGGAAGCATGCGACAGGCTTAAAACAAAAAATGTGTTAACTCTGGTTCGTTCAGCCATTCCTATTTGGGAAATCATTGGGGACAAAATTGGGTTTTGGGATAAAAATAAGGTCTGAGGTTAACACAGGCTAAGGAGYTCTTATACGTTTTGTTCTATGAGATAATATCAGTCAGTTAACATGACCTTAATGAATGATGAAGCCTTTGTGTTTTACATGCTTATTTTTCTTTTTAAAGATTTATTTAATTAGGCAAGTCAGTTAAGAACAAATTCTTATTTACAATGACGGCCTACACCGGCCAAACCCGGACAACGCAGGGCCAATTGTGCACCGCCCTGTGGGACTCCCAATCACGGCCGGATGTGATACAGCCTGGAATGGAAGCAGGGTGTCTGTAGTGACGCCTCTAGCACTGAGATGCACTGCCTTAGACCGCTGCACCACTCAGGAGCCCATTTATGTTTTGATAACATAAATGCTTCAAAATTAACAAAAYGTGAAGTTAATCTTTATCAGCTATCTCATAGAATAAATTGTATAAGATCTGCTAAGCCTGTGTTTTCCACAGATCTTATTTTCAGTGTTRATCCCAAAACCCTACAAAAAAAGCATTCATTTTCCCATAGGCTTTGGCCAACAAGCTATGGCAGAGTTAAGTATTGCAAGCAGGCGAGTTCTATTCCTTATGGGTCCTGGTCAAAGTAGTGGTCTGC
Source organism: Salvelinus sp. IW2-2015 (assembly GCF_002910315.2). Taxonomy (NCBI): domain Eukaryota; kingdom Metazoa; phylum Chordata; class Actinopteri; order Salmoniformes; family Salmonidae; genus Salvelinus; species Salvelinus sp. IW2-2015. Next base: position 34,314,674 of record NC_036872.1, on the reverse strand, counting down.
TGTGGTCTCTGTCCTCCAGGGATGTATGGGCTGCCCCGGCCGTGGTACTTCCCCCTGCAGAAGTCCTATTGGCTGGGCAGTGGGCGTGTGGAGACGTGGGAGTGGCCTTGGGGAGGAGCAGCCAGGCTGAGTGTCATGGAAGAGGACCAGGCGTGTGCCATGGAACACCGGCGATCTGGTAAGCCAAGCTGCAGCCTAACCTCTGACAACCGGCGATGTGGTAAGCCCTACCAGATGTTTGTATTGAACTTTTAGGAACAAGAGTATATCTGTTCTAATCTGTTGTCACCTCTGTCAGTGGTTTACTGCATGAACCCCCAAAAAATTATAATTTTACACGTGTGAATCTCAAATAGGTTCAGGTTCTGCCAATGTTCTGTGACAATGCCTCTCTCTCTCTCTCTCTCTCTCTCTCTCTCTCTCTCTCTCTCTCTCTCTCAATTCAATTCAATTTAAGGGCTTTATTGGCGTGGGAAACATATGTTTACATTTCCAAAGCAAGTGAAAAATATAATAAGCAAAAGTGAAATAATCAATCAAAAATTAACAGTAAACAGTACAGTTTCAAACGAATAGACACATTTCAAATGGCATATTATCTCTCTCTTTCTATCTCCCTCCAGAGGAGATGCGTGGTATGGAAGAGGAGCCCAGCCACCTGCCCCTGGTGGTGTGTATAGACAAGCTGACCAAGGTGTACAAGACGGGCAATAAGCTGGCTCTCAACAAGCTGAGCCTCAACCTTCATGAGAACCAGGTGGTTTCCTTCCTGGGCCACAACGGAGCCGGCAAGACAACCACCATGTGAGAGAGATGAATGGGAATGTGCCCACGTGTGTTAGAGGGTTCCAGTCATTTCTGTTGTTGTGTTGTGTTTACGTGTGGATTCACAGAAGGAGACAGAGAGGTTTGTGTTGTATGTTTTGGTAAGACTGTGTTTGAAGGGGTATTCTTCAACCGCTATTTTTAAAAGATTTTCATGTAATGATGAATTATAAACAGGCCATACATAATGTTGTCTATAACATCACCATAACTTTCCCATAATCTTCCCATAACATTCCCATAACATTCCCATAACATCCCCATAACGTCCACAAAATGGCCTTCAAATACATTGTTACATTTGTTTTCTGTGTCCATTTCTTCCCTCTATAATTAACCCTATCAATAACTACCATTCGTTTTCTGCTACCGTCCCCAGGTCTATTCTGACAGGTCTGTTCCCGCCCACCTCGGGCTCAGCCACCATCTACGGCCATGACATCCGTACTGACATGGAGCGGATCAGGCAGAACCTGGGCATGTGTCCGCAGCACAACGTGCTCTTTGACAAGCTCAGCGTGGAGGAGCACCTGTGGTTCTACTCCAAACTCAAAGGCATGGCCGAGGAGGACATCCGCAAGGAGATGGACAAGTATATCACATCCCATTTTTATGGTTTAACCAAATTAAAGACCCTAAGGTGTTAAACTATCAACATGGCATTAGATAGATTAGGATAAAAGCTCACATCTTCATATTGAAGGGTCGAAATGGTATATATAGTTACAGCAAGGTCGAAATTGTGGTGTAGAATTTGGGGGGGATGAACAGTAGACGGGGGTCCAGGGGTCCTACCCCGTAATATTGGGAGACATTTTAAAACGCATTTCCTGCAATTCTACACAGTTTGACATGACTTATTATGCCTCTCTTGATGGTTATTTTGAGGGGTATATGGAAGGGTATTTTGAAATATAAGTGGAAGAATAAGTCATCACATCATTATTTCAAGGCAAATATTAAGAAGACACAAAAGATGAAGAGTTGTTTTATATTTGGAGTTCGCCTACCTTGTGCCCAGTCCACTTTTTTTTCTATAATAATTGAGTGTGAACATACCATGGACAAAGACTGATGCGTGTGTCGTTGAATGTTTATCCCAACTTCTGAGTCTGTCTCCCGACCGTATTCTGTCAGCTTCCACTCGGTCATTCTGAAAGTGTTTCTTCTAATGACAGAAGCACAGATGATGTAATACTGTTTTGGTGCGTTCGTTTTACCCTGCCAGGGTAAATCGTTAAACTCGATGGAGCAGCCCCCCCAAAAATATTCCAGCCAGCGGAAAAAATAGAATGATTGACAGCCATCTGACCTGATAAGACCGGGGGGGGGGCACCAAAGGTGGCCAATCATATTTCATGGGGGTCTTGTGCCAAACCCCCCTCGTACCACCCCTGACATTCATTAGTGGGGGAGGGGCTTGAATAGATGGTGCAGCTGAGCAGGGGAGACGCATTTGGGGCCCCGGAGCACCTACCTTCAGCAAACTTATTCTACACATTTTGTCATGAGACTGAGATACATTTTGCCGTTTTAAAGCTAATTTCCTGCAATTCTACACATTTTGCCATGGGGAAGTAAGAACAATGTGCTTTTCATAGCTCATCTCATGCTATTCTTCACATTTTGCCATGAGGATGAGAGAAAATGTTGCAGTTTTAAAGCAAATTTCGGTATTGCTTATGACATGTTCATATGCTACCTGGGGAGCCACTGACCTCCAGGGTGCCCCCCCACCCTGACATCCCCCATGGTAATTTTGCCTATGAATTACAGGAGCCAGCAGTGATAACTAATCATACCTATCCATATCTCAAAATAATGTACATTTCAAGGTGCTGTGTGTGTGTTGTCAGGATGATCGAGGATCTGGAGCTGAATAATAAACGGCACAGCCTGGTGCAGACTCTGTCTGGAGGAATGAAACGGAAACTGTCCGTAGCCATAGCGTTTGTGGGCGGCTCCCGGGCAGTCATCCTGGATGAGCCCACGGCGGGGGTAGACCCTTACGCACGCAGAGCCATCTGGGACCTCATCCTCAAGTACAAACAGGGTGAGACATGGGTCAACCGCACACATTAACCCTAACCCTCACACACTAGCACTCACAACAGGGTGAGACATGGGTAAACCTCACACACTACAGTGTATTACTTTTTACCTAGTGTAACCCTGTTCCCTATACAGTGCTCTACTTTTGACCTAGTGTAACCCTGTTCCCTATACAGTGCTCTACTTTTGACCTAGTGTAACCCTGCTTCTCTAATACAGTGCACTACTTTTGACCTAGTGTAACCCTGTTCCCTATACAGTGCTCTACTTTTGACCTAGTGTAACCCTGTTCCCTATACAGTGCTCTACTTTTGACCTAGTGTCACCCTGTTCCCTATAGAGTGCTCTACTTTTGACCTAGTGTCACCCTGTTCCCTATAGAGTGCACTACTACCATAAGGTCCTGTCAAAACTTCTCACACTAACACTCACAAAATGATGCATTGACACATTTTGATGTATATTGAAAGTATATTTTTTTTWAAACTGTGTTTCAAGGCCGCACCATCCTGCTGTCCACCCACCACATGGATGAGGCTGACCTGTTAGGAGACCGCATAGCCATCATCTCCCATGGAAAACTCAAGTGCTGCGGCTCCCCACTCTTTCTCAAGAGCACCTACGGAGACGGCTACAAACTCACCCTGGTCAAGAAACAGAGTGAGAGCGGCGGTGGGTCTTTCTTTCCTCGTGTGTGTGTGTGTCTTTTGTATTTTCTCACCAGCTGTCAGACATATTCACTTTCTCTATCCAAGTCGTTGTACATTTAGGGGACAGTGGGGTAACTTGAGACATTGTTTTTACATTCGGCATCACTCCGCCAAGAGAAAAATAAACAAAAAAAAAGCAAAAAAAGAAACGTCCTCTCACTGTCAACTGTGTTTATTTTCAACACACTTATTAACATGTGTAAATATTTGTATGAACATAACAAGATTCAACAACTGAGACATAAACTGAACAAGTTCCACAGACATGTGACTAACAGAAATTGAATAATGTGTCCCTGAACAAAGGGGGGGTCAAAATCAAAAGTAACAGTCAGTATCTGGTGTGGCCACCAGCTGTATTAAGTACTGCAGTGCATCTCCTCCTCATGGACTGCACCAGATGTGCCAGTTCTTGCTGTGAGATGTTACCCCACTCTTCCACCAAGGAACCTGCAAGTTCCCGGACATTTCTGGGGGGAATGGCCCTAGCCCTCAGATCCAACAGGTCCCAGACGTGCTCAATGGGATTGAGATACGGGCTCTTCACTGGCCATGGCAGAACACTGACATTCCTGTCTTGCAGGAAATCACGCACAGAACGAGCAGTATGGCTGATGGCATTGTCATGCTGGAGGTTCATGTCAGGATGAGCCTGCAGGAAGGGTACCACATGAGGGAGGAGGATGTCTTCCCTGTAACGCACATCGTTGAGATGGCCTGCAATGACAACAAGCTCAGTCCGATGAGGTTGTGACACACCGCCCCAGACCACGACGGACCCTCCACCTCAATCGATCCCACTCCAGAGTACAGGCTTCGGTGTAACGCTCATTCCTTCAACGATAAACGCGAATCCGACCATCACCCCTGGTGAGACAAAACCGCGACTCGTCAGTGAAGAGCACTTTTTGCCAGTCCTGTCTGGTCCAGCGACGGTGGGTTTGTGACCATAGGCGACGTTGTTGCCTCTGATGTCTGGTGAGGACCTGCCTTACAACAGGCCTACAAGCCCTCAGTACAACCTATCTCTGCCTATTGCGGACCGTCTGAGCACTGATGGAGGGATTGTGTGTTCCTGGTGTAACTTGGGCAGTTGTTGTTGCCAACCTGTACCTGTTCCGCAGGTGTGATGTTCGGATGTACCGATCCTGTGCAGGTGCTGTTACACGTGGTCGGCCACTGCGAGGACGATCATCTGTCCGAGCTGTCTCCCTGTAGTGCTGTTTTAGGCGACTCACAATACGGACATTGCAATTTATTGCCCTGGCAACATCTGCAGTCCTCATGCCTCCTTGCAGCATGCCCAAGGCACGATTACGCAGATGAGCAGAGACCCTGGACATCTTTCTCTGGTGTTTTTCAGAGTCAGTAGAAATACCTCTTTAGTGTCCTAAGTTTTCATAACTGTGACCTTAATTGCCTACCGTCTGTAAGCTGTTAGTGTCTTAACGACCGTTCCACAGGTGCATGTTCATTAATTGTTTATGGTTCATTGAACAAGCATGGGGAACAGTGTTAAAACCCTTTACAATGAAGATCTGTGAAGTTATTTGGATTTTATTTTGATTTGAATTATATTTGAAAGACAGGGTCCTGAAAAAGGGACGTTTCTTTTTTTGCTGAGTTTAGTATTCTTTCTAACAAAAATATCTACATATATTTCAGGATGTTGTGTATCCCTGGAAATAATCATAATTCATGTAAACATTACAGTTTTGAAAACATAGCTTTTCCCAAATAAATTGTCTCTAGGCACAACTTACCCCAGGTATGTGCGCTGGACAGGATAAGTTTAGCCGACTACAAATTTCTGTACTGAATGAAATATTACCATTACCTTTTTAAACCATGTCTATGTTTATTTCCCAAACACAAATCAACACAATCACAACCATGTTGTGCTTTTTTTTTACACTCTTAGCATAGGCCAGGCCCCGTTGATACATCATATCCCAGCAATAATACTTTGCATTACGCCTGTGAAGAAAACACTTAAATTTGCTCTATCTTGCCAATGCCTCAACTTGCCCCATGGCCAATGGCTCAACTTACTCTAATGCAAACAGTTTGACTGTATTAGCCCACAGAGCTACAAGGATGCACTCTCACGCTAGGTTTAGGACCTCATATTGGAGCTTATAGAGACCCCAACTGGTGTATAGAATAAAAAGTATCTACTTTGGTTTAGATACAAGCATCATGAAACCTCTAACACAATAACTATTTTGACAATTTTTTGGACCTAACTTACTTACCACTTTTCCCAAGTGGTTTCTTCCTTCATAGACTCRATGAAATGATGACCTCATCCTAAATTATTAATTTTGTGTATGGTTTCCTAGAAACAAGGGTGGTTCAACTTACCCCGTCGGCTCAACTTACCCCACTCTCCCCTATTGCTTGTACATATTTTGCCACGAAAGTCTCTCTGCCCTATACTTTTCCTGCTGCCTCCTTATTCTCCTTGTCCTCCCTCCATCCATAATGCTGTGTGTTTTATTCTCCTTGTCCTCCCTCCATCCATAATGCTGTGTGTTTGTGCCTCCAGACCAGGTCACCCAGCCTCCATTCTTCCTGTCTCCCTGCTCCTCCTCCTCCCTGTCTCCCTCCTCCTCCCTGTCCCCCTCCTCCCTGTCTCCCTGCTCGGAGGCTCGGGTCACCAAGTTCATCCGTCAGTTCGTGGGGTCCTGCCTGCTGGTGTCTGACTCTAACACTGAGCTGTCCTACGTGCTGCCTTCGGAGGCTGTCAAGAAGGGATGCTTCGAGAGGCTCTTTCAGGTACACACTTCGACCCAGACACAAACACAGACCTAGAGGCACAAAGTCAAATAGAGAGAGACAAACAGACAGGTACTCACTCAGACACAGAAAGGGAGGGTTCCAAATGGCACCCTATTCCCTTTATAGTGCACTACTTTTAACCACAGCCCATATTCCCTATTCCCAGGCGTTAGAGCAGAATCTGGACCACCTGGCTCTGACCAGCTTCGGGGTGATGGACACCACTCTGGAGGAGGTCTTCCTCAAGGTGTCAGAGGAGGACCAGTCCCTGGAGAACAGTGATGCTGGTGAGCACATTCAAAATGGCTGCCAATCCAATCCACTCATTATGGTATCATTGACTTGAATAGGGATTCCCATTCTAGTGATTCTATGAGACCAAATCCCAGTGTGTCTGTCTGCGGCTACACGGATCAATAAAGTTGTTTATAGAAGGACATTAATTACATGAATTTCCTTTCTGCTGAGCATGCAGTGCAGTGTCTGAGTTGCCGGATGTTAAATGCTGATATAGACTTTTCACAAGTTATCTACACTACATGACCAGAAGTATGTCAACACTTGCTCGTGGAACATCTCATTCCAAAATCATGGCATTAATATGGAGTTGGTCCGCCCTTTGCTGCTATAACAGCCTCCACTTTTCTGGGAAGGCTTTCCACTAGATGTTGGAACATTGCTACGGGGACTTTCTTCCATTCAGCCACAAGCACATTAGTGAGGTTGGGCACTGATGTTGGATGATTAGGTGGCTCGCAGTCGGCATTCCAATTCATCCCAAAGGTGTTCGACTGGGTTGAGGTCAGGGCTCTGTGCAGGCCAGTCAAGTTCTTCCACACGGATCTCGACAAACCATTTCTGTATGAACCTCGCTTTGTGCACGGGGGAATTGTCATGCTGAAACAGAAAAGGGCCTTCCCCAAACTGTTGCCACAAAGTTGGAAACACAGAATCGGCTAGAATGTCATTGTATGCTGTAGCGTTAAGATTTGCCTACACTGGAACAAAGCGGCCTAACCCGAACCATGAAAAACAGCCCCAAACCATTATTCCTCCTCCACCAAACTTTACAGTTGGCACTATGCATTGGGGCAGGTAGTGTTCTCCGGGCATCCGACAAACCCAGATTCATCCGTCGGACTGCCAGATGGCGAAGCGTGATTAATCACTACAGAGAACACGTTTCCACTGCTCCAGAGTCCAATGGCGGCAAGTTTTATACCACTCCAGCCCATGCTTGGCATTGCGCATAGTGATCTTAGTCTTGTGTGTGGCTGCTCGGCCATGGAAACCCATTTCATGAAGCTCCCGACAAACAGTTCTTGTGCTGATGTTGCTTTCAGAGGAAGTTTGGAACTTGGTAGTGAGTGTTGCAACCGAGGACAGATGATTTTTATGCGATACGCGCTATGGCACTTTGATTTTGTGTGACCTACCACTTCACTTCTGAGCTGTTGTTGCTCCTAGACGTTCCCACTTCACAATAAGAGCACTTACAGRTGACCGGGGCAGCTCTAGCAGGTCAGAAATTTGACAAACTGACTTGTTGGAAAGTGGTTTCTTATGATGGTACAGTTGAAGTCGTAAGTTTACATACACCTTAGCCAAATACATTTAAACTCAGCTCTTCACAATTCCTGACATTTAATCCCAGTAAAAATTCCCTGTTTTAGGTCAGTTAGGATCACCACTTTATTTTAAGAATGTGAAATGTCAGAATCATTTTAGAGAGAATGATTTATTTCAGCTTTTATTTCTTTCATCACATTCCCAGTGGGTCAGAAGTTTACATACATTCAATTATAATTTGGTAGCATTGCCTTTAAATTGTTAACTTGGGTCAAATGTTTCGGGTAGCCTTCCACAAGCTTCCCATAATAAGTTGGGTGAATTTTGGCCCATTCCTCCTGACAGAGCTGGTGTAACTGAGTCAGGTTTGTAAGACTCCTTGCTCGCACACACTTTTTCAGTTCTGCCCACACATTTTCTATAAGATTGAGATCAGGGCTTTGTGATGGCCACTCCAATACCTTGACTTTGTTGTTTTTATGCCATTTTGCCACAACTTTGGAAGTATGTTTGGGGTCATTGTCCATTTGGAAGACCCGTTTGCGACCAAGCTTTAACTTCCTGACTGATGTCTTGAGATGCTGCTTCAAAATATCCACATAATTTTCCTTTCTCATGATGCCATCTATTTTGTGAAGTGCACCAGTCCCTACTGCAACAAAGCACCCTCACAACATGAGTGCTTCACGGTTTGGATGGTGATCTTCGTCTTGCAAGCCTCCCCCTTTTTCCTCCAAACATAACAATGGTCATTTGTTTCATCAGACCAGAGGACATTTCTCCAAAAAGTACAATCTTTGTCCCCATGTGCAGTTGCAAACTGTAGTCTGGCTTTTTTATGGCGGTTTTGGAGCAGTGGCTTCTTCCTTGCTGATATAGGACTCGTTTTACTGTGGATATAGATACTTTTGTACCTGTTTTCTCCAGCATCTTCACAAGGTCCTTTGCTGTTGTTCTGGGATTTATTTGCACTTTTCGCACCAAAGTACGTTAATCTCTAGGAGACAGAACGCGTCTCCTTCCTGAGCGGTATGACGGCTGCGTGGTCCCATGGTGTTTATACTTGCATACTATTGTTTGTACCGATGAACGTGGTACCTTCAGGCATTTGGAAATTGCTCCCAAGGATGAACCAGACTTGTGGAGGTCTACAATTTATTTCTGAAGTCTTGGATGATTTGTTTGGATTTTCCCATGATGTCAAGCAAAGAGGCACTCAGTTTGAAGGTAGGCCTTGAAATACATCCACGGGTACACCTCCAATTGACTCAAATTATGTCAATTAGCCTATCAGAAGCTTCATTTTCTGGAATTTGTTGTTTAAAGGCACAGTCAACTTAGTGTATGTTAACTTCTGACCCACTGGAATTGTGATACAGTGAATTATAACAATTGTTGGAAAAATTACTTGTGTCATGCACAAAGTAGATGTCCTAACCGACTTGCCAAAACTATAGTTTGTTAACCATAAATTTGTGGAGTGGTTGAAAAATGAGTTTTAATGACTCCAACCTAAGTGTATGTAAACTTCCGACTTCAACTGTACGTTGAAAGTCACTGAGCTCTTCAGTAAGACAATTCTACTGTCATGGAGATTGCATGGCATGGTTGTGTGCTCGATTTCATACACCTGTCAGCAACGGATGGGGCTGAAATAGCTGAATCCACTAATTTGAAGGGGTGTCCACATACTTTTGTATCTATAGTGTATTTGGTCTTTAGTGTTGGTGTTACAACTCTCTTTAAATGTTAATCATGATCGCTCTCTCCTCCCAGACATGAAGGATTCCCCGGGCGGTAGCTCAGTGGGGAAGCCTGCTGCTGCGGTGGTGGGTCTGGGGGCCCCTGGAGGGCCGCAGGTAGGGATGAGTTCAACACTATTTTTTTCAGAATCAATTACTTGATGGTTGCAAAACAGAACATTTTTAATATACTTTAACTAATTCAGATATCTAGTGATCCAGAATATCACCCCACATTTTTATTTTATTTAAAAATATTCCAACATTTTCTAATTGATAGAGACACCCTTGAATGACTAATGAATTAATTGATTTGTCTATCTTACCCATCCCTCATCCCTTCGATAGACTTGTGTCCTGTCCAGGGGGTGTACTTGTACATCAAGCTGCCCCACGTTACAGAAACATGAAATAGGCTCCTGCTCTATTGGCCGTTCTGGTTCAGAAAATGCTTATTTATTTTACTTTATCCCTATCCGCAGGGTGATGGCCCGGGGCCGGGGGCTCCTGCAGGAGGCAGCAGCAGTGTACTGAGACCAGGGGTAGAGCTCAGTAACCTGGTAAACTGCTCCAGGCTCAGCCAGAGTCAGTCGTCCCTGCGCTCCTCCTCCTCCCTGGGGTCCGTGCGGGGGGACGAGGGGGGGCTCTACACAGACTTCTACGGAGACTACTGCCCCCTCTTCGACAACGGACAAGACCCTGACTCTACCAGCCTGACGGGTAAGAGAGGATCCATCCCAGCCCTCATAATCCCTTAGACTGAGTAGCGTACCACTGTTATGTCATACGATAGACTGAATAAGATAGAGAGGGTGTAACTCATTGAAAAACATTATTACCTTCATTATATTTAACCAGGGAGGTTATTAAGAACTTGGGTTAAAAGCTACTGGTAATTTACCAAAGTTACCAGAATCTATGGTAATTTTGGTAATGTATACTTGAATAACTTCTTAAAAATTGAATTAATATACAGCTATTATTGTTTTTGTTTTTATATCTGTGTCCATATTGTCCTTGACTTTCTTGTAGACCATTTGGTTCAAGAGAAAATAACTAATTAATGAAAATGATTTTCAATGAACTCTGCAACTTATCCAGCTATTGTCTTTTTTCACTATAGCCACCAGTTTATCGCCAAAACATTCACAAAAAAAGACATATTGACAGAGTCAAACAAATAAAAGTGTGTAAAAAATATGTAAATTGTATTTCATGCTGAAACCTTCATATTAAACACCAATGGTAACTTGATGGTTTATATTTAGGATKATCTTTTTCAGGTTTGTCATTTAAAATCCTTAAAAATCATCTTCTTAGATTGTTATATATATATATATTTGACATGTGTTAAGGCCACACAGAGGGCCAAAGATACAGTAATTACAGACACCTGTGATAATCTGAAGTACCCAAAAGGCCACAAGATGTCATCTAATAAAATTCCACATATTCCTTGAAAGTTACAACATTTCTGGTAGTTTACTGATGAACATTTTCCAGTAATATGCTCTCCCTTTTCAACTCTATTAAGAACACAAGAACACATGATATTTTACCACATCAACCAATGACATGGTGCAATGAAATACAGTGTGGTTGGATGAGCTAACGAGGGAATGTTACTCCATTGTGTCAGATGATTTTTGACTCTCAATGTCTCTGTATATCTAGCGGAAGCGGATGAGACCTCTGGCCCTGAGCAGCCTGTGGTTCTGGAGGGCCAGGGCAGCGTCAAGCTGGAGGGGTGGTGGCTGAGGCTACGTCAGTTCCATGGCCTCATCGTGAAGAGGTTCCACTGTGCCAAGAGGAACACCAAGGGTCTTTTCTCTCAGATCCTGCTGCCTGCGTTCTTCGTCTGTGTGGCCATGACCGTAGCCCTGTCGGTGCCTTCCATCGGTGAGGACAACTTGACTTATATTTTACATTAATATTTTAGTCATGTAGCAGAACTTCTTATCTAGAGCGACTTACAGTCACTGCACTCAACTAAGTTTAGAAGGGAAAAAAACACCCACAACAGTTATTGCAAGTAGACTCTTCTTCAAAATAGCCACGTTCAGCAGAATCAGCCAGGAAGAAAAAAAGCAAGTGCATGTGTGAATGTAAGAAAGACAAGTACTGTTTTTCACAAGTTCAACTAGCTACAGTTGAAGTTCAATTGGACTTGGCTGTTTGTCAGTGTTTGTAGGTTGTCTTTATGTGATCTCTGTTCTTGTGTTCTTCAGGAGATCTGCCACCATTGGTCTTGTCTCCATCACAGTACCACAACTACACCCAGCCTCGTGGCAACTTCATCCCCTACGCCAACGAAGACCGCCCACAGTACAGGTCAGACAGACATGGAGTAGGATGCCGTATGTCACTCATTACCATCATGACAACATATACACAATGTAAATGCATTTTTACACTTCCCAAATAATATCATTCCTTCTGACAACTAGCATTATTCTTTCATTTATCTTATCTCAGTTATCACCCATAATGCATAAAATCATTAGTCCAAATCTACAGGCCACCAATATTGTAAAGCTGGTGTTTGTAACTTTACAACAGCCTCCTGTTCTTCCTCTCCTCAGCAGTAAACTGTCCCCAGACGCCAGCCCTCAGAAGATCGCCAACACGCTCCGTCTGCCTTCTGGTGTGGGCGCCACCTGCGTCCTCAAAACGCCCTTCAACAGCACCCTGGACCAGCTGGCACAGACGCTCAACCCCAGCGCCAACAACTCCAAAACCTTAGCTGCCCGCTACTTTGACTCCATGTGTCTGGATTCCTTCACCCAGGGAGTGCCCCTGTCCAACTTCGTACCCCCTCCCCCCTCGCCAGCCCCCTCAGATGACCCCGACCCTCGCTTTGAGGATAGACTGTGGAACTTCACTGCTGCCACTCTTACCACTGTCCGGGGTAAGTCTCTGCCAGGCTCAGGTGGTAAAGGATAAAGGATATGTTTGCTACTTTATATGTATTGTATGTAGGCAAATGTTTTAGCTGTCATATCAATATATTATTTAATTACACTATCACATTATATTACTTTATTTTATGATGTCTTGTCTGACAATTATAGCTACAGAGTCCTGTATGGGCCATTCTGGTTGAAACAAGGCTGACTCACTCTACTGTCCTGTACAGTAGCCCCCCTAATCCTGCCCCCTGTACTGTGTGTGTCCTCAGAAACAGTGACCTCTCCCCCCACCTTGCCTCTGTCTATCCGGGAGCCGGTTCGTTGTATCTGCTCCATGCAGGGGACGGGCTTCTCCTGCCCCAGCGGGGTGGGGGGGCGGCCGCCCCTTATGAAGGTGGTCACTGGGGACATTCTGGTGGACATCACCGGGCGCAACGTGTCAGAGTACCTCCTCTACACCTCTGACAGACTGCGCCTGCACAGGTAACACACTAATGCATGGGCTTAGACTCATACACACAGAAGCATACACACACACACACACACACACACACACACACACACACACACACACACACCACACACACACACACACACACACACACACACACACACACACACACACACACACACACACAACACACACAACACACACACACACACACACACACCACACACACACACACCACACACACACACACACACACACACACACACACACACAACACACACACACACACCACACACCACACACACACACACACACACACACACACAGCACACACACACACACACACACACACACAGGAAGAGGGCATCCATCCAATTGTCTTTCTATCTCTTCCCATTTCTGTTTCTTATTTTCTCTCTCTCTCTAGATATGGAGGACTCACTGTAGGCAACATACAGAAATCAGTCCCAGCATCCTTTGGGAAAAATAATCCGCCCATGGTTCGCAAAATAGCCGTGCGCAGATCAGCTCAGGTGAGCAGAAGGACATTGTCTTAAAGGGACAGGATACGTTCCAAATTGCACCCTATTCCCTATATATGGCACCAATTTTGACCTGGGCCTTGGTCAAAAGAAGTGCACTTGAGACACAACTTTGGTGTCAGTTTGATGGTATTTTTTGTTGTTGTATTTTATTAGGATCCCTATTAGCTGTTGGGGTCCAGGGTCATTATAACACTTAGCTATTTGTGCTGCTCTGTCATTGTCAGTGACAGACTTGTCCCCTACCAATAGGTGCTATACAATAATAAAGGGTACCACAGCATGCCAACCTATCTCAATGTCCTCAACAACGCCATCCTGCGCGCCAACCTGCCTCCAGGCAAGGGCAACCCTGCTGCATACGGTGAGAGAGGCTGCCTATACATACTTCGAAGCATAATATTACCTGGGGTATGTGGGGTTCTGTTAGCCTGCTCCCAGATCTGTTTGTGTTCTTGCCAAGTCAATTGCTTTCATTGTCAAGCCAAACATGTGAGGGACAGAGAGTTGGTATAATAGCACAAATACACTGGCACTCAGGCTAGGATTCTGTGAACTGAGTAGCTATTTATGTGAAAATGTATGTCCAAGGTTCCTTAGTATCTGGGGATCTTATATGGGATTGTACAGTATCTGCCCCCATCTAACCCCTCTTCTTGATGTGTTTGGGCTCACAGGAATCACCCTGACCAACCACCCTATGAACCGGACCAGTGCAAGGCTCTCTTTGGACTACCTGTAAGAATCAATATATCCAGTTAATGTATATTAAACTGTGGCTTATCTCTTAAAAGAACTGTCTTACCAAGGTTGTGTCCAAAACGGTACCCTGTTCCCGAAATATAATGCACTAATTTTGACCAGATCCCTGTGGGCCTTTTGACCAGATGCCTGTGGGCCTTTTGACCAGATCCCTGTGGGCCTTTTGAACAGATCCCTGTGGGCCTTTTAACCAGATCCCTGTGGGCCTTTTAACCAGATCCCTGTGGGCCTTTTGATCAGATCCCTGTGGGCCTTTTGACCAGATCCCTGTGCGGCCTTGTTGATCAGATCCCCGTGGGCCTTTTGACCAGAGTCCCTTGGGCCTTTTGACAGATCCCTGGGCCTTTTGACCAGTCCCTGTGGCCTTTTAACCAGATCCCTGTGCCTTTTGACCAGAATCCCTATGCGGCCTTTTGAACAGATCCCTGTGGCCTTTTAACCAGATCCCTGTGGGCCTTTTGACCAGATCCCCGTGGGGCCTTTTGTGAACAGATTCCCTGTGGGCCTTTTACCAGATCCCATGGGCCTTTTGACAGGATCCCTGGGGCCTTTTAACCGAGATCCCTGTGGCTTCTGACCAGATCCCTGTGGCCTTTACCAGATGCCTGGGCCTTTTGACCAGATTCCCTGTGGGCCTTTTGACCAGACCCCGGTGAGGCTTTTAACCAGACCCTGTGGGCCTTTTGACCAGATCCCTGTGCCTTTGAACCAGATCCTATGGCCTTTTGAACAGACCCTGTGGGCCTTTTAACCAGATTCCCTGTGGGCCTTTTGACCAGATCCCTGTGGGCTTTTGACCAGATCCTGTGGGCCTTTTAAGCCAGATCCCTGTGGGCCTTTGACCAGACCCTTGGGCCTTTTGACCAGATGCCTGTGGGCCTTTTGACCAGATTCCCGTGGGCCTTTTGACCAGACCCCTGTGCGTGCTTTAACCAGATCCCTGTGGGCCTTTTGACCAATCCCTGTGGCCTTGTTACCAGATCCCTGTGGGCCTTTTGACCAGATCCCTTGTGGGCCTTTTGACCAGATCCCTGTGGCCTTTTAACCAGGATCCCTGTGGCCTTTTAACCAAGATCCCTGTGGCCTTTTGACCAATCCCTGTGGCCTTTTGACCAGATCCCTGTGGGCCTTTTAACCAGATCCCTGTGAAACTTTTTGACCGATCCCTGTGGCCTTTTGGACCAGATCCCTGTGGGCCTTTTACCAGCATCCCTGTGGCCTTTGACCAGATCCCTGTGGGCCTTATTAACCAGATCCCTGTGGAAACTTTTCTTGACCAGATCCCTGTGGCCTTTGACCAATCCTGTGGGCCTGTTAACCAAGATCCCTCTGGGCCTTTTACCAGACCCGTGTGGCTTTTGACCAGATCCCTGTGGCCTTTTAACTAGATCCCTGTGGGCCTTTCTGACCAGATCCCTTGGGCCTTTTGACCAGATCCCTGTGGGCCTTTTGACCAGACCCCTGTGGCCTTTTAACCAGATCCCCGTGGGCATTTGACCAGATCCCTGTGGGCCTTTTAACCAGACCCTGTGGGCCTTGTTAACAGATCCCTTTGGGCCTTTTGACCAGATCCCTGGTGGCTTTTGACCAGATCCCTTGGGCCTGGTTAAACCAAGATCCCTGTGGGCCTTTGACCAGACCCCTGTGGCCTTTTGACCAGATCCCTGTGGGCCCTTTTGACCAGACCCCTGTGGCCTTTTAAACCAGATCCCTGTGGGCCTTTTGACCAGATCCCTTGGGCCTTTTAACCAGATCCCTTGGCCTTTTAACCATCCCGGGCCTTTTAACCAGATTCCCTGTGGCCTGTTGACCAGATCCCTTTGGGCCTTTTAAACCAGATCCTGTTGGCCTTTTAACCAGATCCCTGTGGGCCTTTTGACCAGACCCCTGTGTGGCCTTTTGACCAGATCCCTGTGGGCCTTTTTAACCAGATCCTGTGGGCCTTTTGACAGATACCCTGTAGGGCCTTTTGAACCAGATCCCTGTGCCTTTTGACCAGACCCCTGTGGGCCTTTTTAACCAGATCCCTGTGGCCTTTGACCAGATCCCCTGTGGGCCTTTTTTAACCATGATCCCTGTGGGCCTTTTAACCAAGGATCCCTGTGGGCCTTTTGACCAGATCCCCGGTGGGGGCCTTTTAACCAGATCCCTGTGGCCTTTGACGCAGATCCTGTGGGCCTTTTGACCAATCCCTGTGGGCTCCTTCTTGAACCAGATCCCTGTTGGCCTGGCTGAAAAGTAGTTCCTATATAGGGCTCCTCAACCTCACTCTGAGTCTCAAAGCCAGTTTCTACTGTGCTTTGTCATTGTTTCTCTCTAATCAGGGACTTTGATTTAGACCTGGGAACTGAATGGATTTTAGACGCTGGGACACTGGATTTAGCACCTGTGACTACCAAGGTGGGTGCGCAGTTAATGATCAGGTAGAAGCAAGAAAGCTGTCAGGCTACAGACCTTCAGGGTGTAAGCGTGGAATACCCCTGACATAGGGTGCCTTTTGAGACGCACACACTGTCTTAGCTAAGTCTCTGTTTGTCCCTCCCAGCTCCAGGGCACTGATGTGGTGATAGCCATCTTCATCGCATCGTGGCCATGTCCTTTGTACCAGCCAGCTTTGTGGTCTCCTAGTGGCAGAAAAGCTCTTACCAAGGCGAAGCAACCTGCAGTTTGTCTCTGGATGGTGACCCAGTCATCTACTGGCTGGCCAACTACGTATGGGCCATCGTAATGGAAGGGAGTGGGGTGGAGTGTGTCTGTTGTGTGTGTGTGTGTGGGGGTGGGTGTGAGTGAGAACTTATTTGATCCTCGAATATCCAAGGCCTGAGGTCATCTGCCTTTGGCCTAAAGAGCAGGAACGTGGACTTCCTCAAAGAAATCAGAAATACAGACATTGTCATCCTACAAGAAACATGGTATAGAGGAGATGGACCCACTGGTTGCCCTCTAGGCTACCAGCTGTAGTCCCATCCACCAAACTACCAAGTGTGAAACAGGGAAGGGACTCAGGGTGGATGCTAATTTGATGTAGAGCAGACCTAACTCACTATTAAATTAATCAAAACAGGAACATTTTACATTTGCCTAGAAATTCAAAAGGAAATTATCTCAACAGAGAAAAATGTCCTCCTGTGTGCTACCTACATCCCCCCACTAGAATCCCCATACTTTAATGAAGACAGCTTCTCCATCCTGGAGGGGGAAATCAATCATTTCCAGGCGCAGGGACATGTACAAGTCTGTGGCGACCTAAATGCCAGAACTGGACAAGAACCTGACACCCTCAGCTCACATTGGGACAAACACCTACTTGGAGGTGACAGCATTCCCTCCCCATATGCCCCCCTAGGCACAACTACGACAACATAACCAACAAAAACGGGTCACAACTCCTGCAGCTCTGTCACACTCTGGGTATGTACATAGTCAATGGTAGGCTTTGAGGGGACTCCTACAGTAGGTACACCTATAGCTCATCTCTTGGCAGTAGTACTGTAGACTACTTTATCACTGACCTCAACCCAGAGTCTCTCAGAGCATGTACAGTCAGCCCACTGACACCTGTATCAGATCACAGCAAAATCACAGTCTACTTGAACAGAGAAATACTCAATCATTAGGCATCAAAGCCAAAGGAACTGAATAATATAGAGAAATGCTATAGATGGAAGGAAAGAAATGTGGAAACCTACCAAAAAACACCAAATAATGCATGCAGAGAAGAATTAGACCGATACCCACTAATGATCATTATCCAGAAAAGAGCCTTTAAATTCTACAACCACCTAATGGGAAGCGATTCCCAAACCATGCATAACAAAGCCATCACCTACAGAGAGATTAACCTGGAGAAGAGTCCCCTAAGCAAGCTGGTCCTGCAGCCTTTTTCATAAACACAATACAGACTCCACAGAGCCCCAGGACAGCAACACAATTAGACCCAACCAAATCATGAGGAAACAAAAATATAATTACTTGACACATTGGAAAGAATTAACAAAAAAACTGAGCAAACTAGAATGCTATTTGGCCCTAAACAGAGAGTACACAGCGGCAGAATACCTGACCACTGTGACTGACCCAAACTTAAGGAAAGCTTTGACTATGTACAAACTCAGTGAGCATAGACTTGCTATTGAGAAAGGCCGCCGTAGGCAGACCTGGCTCTCAAGACAAGACAGTCTATGTGCACACTGCCCACAAAATGAGGTGGAAACTGAGCTGCACTTCCTAACCTCCTGCCAAATGTGTGACCATATTAGAGACACATATTTCCCTCAGATTACACAGATCCACAAACAATTCAAAAACAAATCCAATTTTGATAAACTCCCATATCTATTGGGTGAAATACCACAGTTTGCCATCACAGCAGCAAGATTTGTTAAGTGTTGCTACAAGGAAAGGGCAACCAGCGAAGAACAAACACCACTGTAAATACAACCCATATTTTTGTTTGTTTATTTTCACTTTTGTGCTTTAACTATTTGCACATAATATGACATTTGAAGTGTCTTCATTATTTTGGAAATGTTGTGAGTGTAATGTTAACTGTTAATTTTTATAGTTTATTTCACTTTTGTTTATTATCTACTTCACTTGCTTTGGCAATGTAAACATATGTTTCCCATGCCAATAAAGCCCGTAAATTGAAATTTGATTTAATTGAGAGTTAAACCGCTGAACAGCTAAACCAGTGTAGAGTAGGTGGTAGTTAGTTTTCTACAGAACTGGACCCCAGACATTGATGCCACTACAAGGTTAAATCCAGTTAGCTACTGATTTGCTTTCCATGCTGAACCACTCCTAGTGGATTGTCATTCTGTCTGTCATCCGCCTGCTTGTGTTGTGTACTATTCATACATAGATGGTTCTATGAATGTTTGAGAGATATTGTGTATTTCTGCCAGCCAATCTAACTGAAACGCTCCTGTCTCTCTCTGTCTCCTAGCTGAACTACCTGGTGCCAGCCAATCTAACTGACCATCCTGTCTCTCTCTGTCTCCTAGCTGAACTACCTGGTGCCAGCCACGTGCTGTGTCCTTATCCTGTTTGTCTTTGACCTTCCTGCGTACACATCCCCAACCAACTTCCCCGCGGTCCTCTCTCTCTTCCTCCTCTACGGGTGAGTGTACTTTACTTACCACATGGCACGTATTTTCTCTACCCACTCAGTTCATCCCAAATGGCATCCTTTCCCCTATATATTGCACTACTTTTGACATAGGGCTCTGGTCTAAAGTAGTGCACTATGTAGGGAATATAGTGTTATTTGGGACACACCCTTTCTTGCTTTACTTGTTAAAGCTTGTCAAGAGGAAACCGAGTCGTCACATTCACTAGTGTGTAATGCCACAAGAGGCCCCCTGTGGTGATGCCGGAGCCAGATCTTCATTTCCATCATCATTTATGACAGAACCTGGGGGGGGAAAGCATAGACATTGTGCCCTTGATGACATATTTTAAGAACAGTAATGCATTATGCATAACTGTCCTTGACGATATCAAGAAACTGTAATGCATACTTAATGAATATGACCTGTTATATCACTCTGTCTCTCTCTCTCTGATCTCTATCATGTGTTTCGACTATAACTACCATAGTCTTCATCATACTCCTTATCATCTACTCTCTCTTACTCATCTTACCTCCTCAAAACTTACCCTCCACTCTCCTTCACCTGACACCCTCACGCACTTGTCGTGTCCTTGTCCTCTCTCTCTCTCTTTCTAAAACCTCTCTCTCTCTCTCTCTCAGTACTCTCTCTTCCTCTCAACCTCTGTCCTTCTTGGGGCGGTCTAGAGAGAGAGGGGGGAGAGTGGGAGGCAGATTGTGTGGACTTGTCGTCAAATCTTAGCTCCCCTGTGAAACTCTGGTTGCTACGTCTTCTCGTCTTCTCGTTCATCATCTTTCTCCAACATTTAGTTACCTACAAGTCAGTCAGCGATGCCGGTATGACTCTCGTGAGAAAGAACAAGAGACGGGAGAGTCAGTCTTACTCTTGGGAATCACGAGCATCAGCGAACACTCCTCCATGACAGATGAGGGAAATCACATAGAATTATGAATCTTTCAATCTTCTCTCTGTTGACACCGTTGCAACATCCTTATGCTCTTCTTCTCTTCGTCGTCTTCTTGTATTTATTCTGTGTCTGTCTTCTCCATAACATGGATCCACTAGCATCCTCCATACAAGACAGTGACTGTTTTCGCTCTTCTTTCGTACATTCTCTCAATTTTGGATGTTCTTTTCCTCTTCTGCTTACTGTCGGTGTTCTTCCTGCTCGTTCGAAGTCGCTCTTCCTTATAATCCACTCTGCTAATTGCTCGCGCATCGCAGTTGCACCGCACCGTTGCTTTCCTCTCATTCTCTCAGTTCTTTCATCCTCACACATACATCTTCAGGTGACTAAGCGAGGGAGAGGCGGCTCGGTCTTGGTCTTCTGCTCTTCTCTCCTATTGGCTCGTAGCGTCCTTTTCTCTCTTTTCTCTGGTTATTCATCCCCTTGGGTCCCCTCTCTCAAGCTTCGTTCCCATCTTCTTTGCTTTGCTTATATCTATTCATCTGGACATTCGTGTAAACGATTCTCTACACTTTCGATACTTAGATATATTTTAGCAATTATCATTCTACTTTTGATACCTTAAATATTAATTTAAAACAACATACTTTTCAGACTCTTTTACCTCAACTCGTCCGCGTTTTTTACTGGGTGACGTACCATTTTCTATAAGCCCGTTCTTCTATATTCTTCTTATCTAGACCGACTATCGTGTAATCTTTTGTCTGTCTTCTTATGAATTCGTATGCTCTTGTAAAATACCATTACGTAACATTTGCTTCTCAATACTGCGTGGCATTTCCTTGCCCAGAACTGACGCAGTTTGTGCTTAAACGCAATTCATTGTGTAACCTATTTAACATTCTACATTTCTATACTCGTACTGCGTCTCATCTGCTTTAATCTTTCAATTGGTTATCTGAAATTCAGCCATTTCAATGTGGGCTGGTAGTCGAAAGTTCCCTGTCCTAGTAATCTCCCAAATTGATATATTCTATCCCTCTTTCATTATATTCTTGCAGAATCTCTATTTATTTGCAATTGAAGAACATGTCATAAGCATAAAACTACAGAAAAATGTCTTTGTATTTTCTGATTCATCGTTTCTCTACTCTCTCAAGGATATCAACTTACAGTGTTGTATGGACCAGTGATTTGATACCTGTAGGATTTTATGCATGGCCACATCGCTTCTCAATCTTCTTTTCATCGAGCCATGGTCCCAAAATCTCTGCCGTCCAAATTCTGTGCTCTCGTCCGCATATCTTTGAACAATGCAAACATTTCTTTCTCTCTATGCTCGGTCTTCGGGCTGCTGAGGTCATCTTCTTCTAGTCGCGTCTGAAAAGTCTACTAGCACTCATGTGTCTCATCTATCCTACACTTCATCCCATCTCTTCGGCAGTATTTCCAGAGGTGGCGTCCTATAGTCACATTCCTGGCTACCAATCGCTACTCCCATATCGTCTCACTCTGGTTCATTAGGATCTCGGATGGACCACAGTACACCGCTTCATTTTCCCCAGATATATGTTTCCTCTCCT
Source organism: Salvelinus sp. IW2-2015 (assembly GCF_002910315.2). Lineage (NCBI taxonomy): Eukaryota > Metazoa > Chordata > Actinopteri > Salmoniformes > Salmonidae > Salvelinus > Salvelinus sp. IW2-2015. The sequence continues at coordinate 34,292,727 of NC_036872.1, read as the reverse complement.
AGATAGTGCTAATGTTCATCACATGGCTCGTTCATGTGGATTTCTCCTCATGCTGGCCAACAGGAGATTAAATCCAATAGCACTAGCTACCTTTGCTTGTCAGCTAGTGTGTCTCGAGGACATGAGAGCTATCGGGTACGGATTTATGTTCTGATACTCTCATACTACTAGAGAGGTGCTCATACATTTTAGAGGCAGTACTGAAACAAGCAGGGACTTCCTTAGATGACAGTGTTTCAGACAGTCTAGTAAGGTAGACATGACCAGTCTCTCATAGGATGTATCCTGGAGTTTTTGCGCGGCGTATGACTATACTACAAGTGGAATTTCCATATTATGGGAATAGCCGCCTAACTCCCATGGATTTGCTCTGGGAGGAGATAGCACTCAGGTCAGCAATCTTTGTGGGAAGTAAGAGGGAAATACACGATATCTGAGTGGAACCCTCAAGGAGTCTGCTTCCCAGCAGGTATGTTGGTGGTATGAGTAGTAGATCTAGTATATTGCTAACATGTGATCGTCTGTAAACATTTCTAACACACTAGCTTTCGCGATGGTACTTGTAGCGGTATACTAACTGGGTTGCGTAATTCTGCTGTGTATAGACTAGTAAAGAACGAGTGCATTAGTCATATAGAATACTGCGCTCCAATTAGTTTACAAAAACCTACACAACATTGTGAGTTGTACGGCTCTGTGCTTGTGTGTCAGCCCTAAACAAGGCTGTCATATCATCTAGCGGATGAACTAGTATAGCTTATAGAGATAGGTGCGGGTTCACTGGCTATATAGTGCTATTCAAAAAGTTGAAGGATCTTATATTTTATAGTCCGGATAATACATATAGGCAGATAAAAAAGCATTTTTTTTGCACTATTTCTCTTCGCGTTTTATACATGTAAAAAAAGGATAGCAAAGGACTATGAGCATGATATTGAGGTAGCTTTTTAGAGAGCATTACGCTTACTCGATATTCCTGCGTATTATGATAAGCTGGCTTTGGTATGTGAAGATAGACTGATGATATTATCCAAAGTTAAATTGGGTAAATTAGTATCATAAATTTTATTATGTCCTCTCAGGTCAGGAAGTTCTTCGACAGGAAGCGCAATTAGATTCTGAGTCAGTCAACTTTCCACTCTCTGAAATGTAGTACTTTCATGGCAGCAAATATGTGTATCAATGGTTTAGAACCCCTAACAATGTGGTGGATGCTTCTAGGTGGTATACGCGAAGGCTTGGTGTTGGCTAACTGATCAGGTAAGGGGGTCCTGTATAATAGAAGGAGCTAATTGTTATCCAATATTAAACGTATAAACCATATTTCCTTGACGGTGTGGACATTCACGTAATGTGACCCACAGTTCTTGCCTAGATAAGAAAACCCTCGGCTCGTAATGGGTGATGGTTGGGGATATGTGTGTTTTAGATGTGTGTCCTCGTGTGTGTTGTGTGTGTGTGTGTGTCGTGTGTGTGTGTGTGTGTGTGTGTGTGTGTGTGTGTGTGTGTGTGTGTGTGTGTGTGTGCTGATTACTAAAAAATCGCACTGCAGTGTCTAGTTCCATGCGGTCCCTGTGTGTGTGTGTGTGTGTGTGTGTGTGTGTGTGTGTGTGGTGTGTGTGTGTGTGTGTGTGTGTGTGTGTGTAGTATATATATATACACCAAAAATACCACTGGCAGTGTTCTAGTTCCATCTGGTCCCTGTGTGTGTGTGTGTGTGGTGTGTGTGTGTGTGTGTGTGTGTGTGTGTGGTGTGTGTGTTGTGTGTGTGTGTGTGTGTGTTGTGTGTGTGTGTGTGGTGTTTTATGAACAGGAGAGTACCAGTCAGCAGCCAGCCCATAGAGGACGATGATGAGGATGTGGCCTGTGAGAGAAGGAGAGTACTGAGACGAGAAGCTGACAACGACATGCTGAAGATTGACAACCTCACCAAGGTCAGACAGACACAGAGATCCCCTTTATTTAACTCCAAATGGTATCCTATTCCCTATCTAGTGCACCATAGGGCCCGGTCAAAAGTGGTTCACTATATAGGCAACAGGGTGCCGTTTGAGACACAGCACACTCTATTCAAGGTCAACAGAGTCTCACAAGGTGTTAATGTTATCAATGAATTCAATGTCCTGTGTCTGTCAGGTGTACAAATCGAGGAAGATGGGGCGTATCTTGGCTGTGGACCGGCTATGTTTGGGCGTGCGTCCTGGGGAGTGTTTCGGCCTCCTGGGTGTGAACGGAGCAGGGAAGACCACCACCTTCAAGATGCTGACTGGAGACGAGAGCACCACGGGAGGAGAGGCCTTCATAGGGGGGAGCAGGTACTTTACAGATGCACCGGGTGTGCATCCCAAATCGCACCCTATTCCCTTTATGGTGCACTACTTTTGATGGGCCCTGATCAAAAGTAGTGCACTTAATAGGTAACATGTTGCCATTTGGGACGTACACCAGATGGGTCTTTAAAGGTGATTTGGCCATTTAAAAAAAACATGCTCACATGCACCCATCACTTTCATTGATTGTTAGCTTGTGGTGGCTAAAGTTAGCTGAYGTTTGTAGTATCAGAGCTGCTATTCAAAAAGTGTCTCAGAGTAAGAGTGCTGATCTGAGATCAGCTTAGCCTTTTAATCCATAGTGAAAAGACTACATGGACAGAGAGGACCTGATCCTTGATCAGCGCTCCTACTCTTAGATGCTTTATGAATACGGGTCCAGGTACTGTTGATGTTGTTGTTGTTGAGAGATTCACGAGGCTCCCTCTGTCCATGTGTTGTGTTGTCAGTATCCTGAAGGAGCTGTTGAGGGTGCAGCAGAGCATTGGCTACTGTCCTCAGTTTGACGCCCTGTTTGAAGATCTGACAGCCAGAGAGCACCTGGAGCTGTACACACGCCTCCGGGGCATCCCCTGGAAGGACGAGGAAAGGGTATGGCTACTACGCACACACACACACACACACACACGCGCACGCGCACGCACACGCACACGCACACGCACACAAGAATGAACGCATGCACACACACACTCCACATTACGCATTTTACAGTGTGATTTTATTGAATCATTGTTGTTGAAAAGTTCCTCTATTTATTTCCTTTTGTCCTTTCCCAGGTGGTCTCATGGGCCCTGGAGAAACTGGAGCTGTCCAAGTATGCAGACAAGCCCGCTGGCACCTACAGTGGGGGAAACAAGCGCAAGCTGTCCACTGCCATCGCCCTCATCGGATACCCCTCTCTCGTATTCCTGGTTAGACTCAACCTCATCCACACTCATTAAAAGATGTATCACTATGTTGTGATCTTCCACTCTACACATAGAAGTGGCAGGGAGTCTAGCAGTTGGACCAGTAACCGTGAAGGTCGCTAGTTCAAATCCCCGAGGCGACAAAGTGAAACATCTGTCTGTGCCCTTGAGCAAGGCACTTAACCCTAATCGCTCCATGGTCACCGTTGATAATAGCTGACCCTGGCTGTGACCCCACTCTCAGAGGGTGTCTCAGGGAGAATTGGGAAATGGAAAGAACATATTTTCACACATGCGTATAATACATACTTTTACATGTGTGAAATAGGACAAATATAAGCACCCACCTAATTATTATTATTACATACTGTAGATAGTTTATCCAATTATTCTGGTCTGGATAAGACAGGAGACAATCAGCTCTGATTGTGTCCTATTCTTTGTGGGACAGGATGTAAATAACTCAGATGCCGTACTGTGTGATTATCCTCCAGGATGAACCCACTACAGGGATGGATCCTAAGGCCCGCAGATTCCTCTGGAACCTCATCCTCGACATCCTCAAGACGGGACGCTCTGTGGTGCTGACATCACACAGGTGGGACACTCATTCTCATCAGACATGTACTGCATACTATGTGTTGCTAATATGCATACTAATACCTTTATTATTGAGGTGTCTGGGTAATAATTGTGTATTCCCAGCCTTGCATTCACACCTGCACTAGTTTGTTTCTACCTGGTTCTGATGCTGCTGATAGAGGTGACTGTAAATCGCTCTGGATTAGAGTGTCTGCTAAATGTCTGAAATGGGAACTGTGAAATGGGAATGTCTCTGTGTCTGCAGTATGGAGGAGTGTGAGGCTCTGTGCACCAGACTGGGCATCATGGTCAACGGCAGGTTCAAATGCCTGGGTAGCATCCAGCACCTCAAGAACAGGTCAGAAGTTCACACACATACGGACACACACATACGCACGCACGCACACACACCCACACATACGCACGCACACACACACACATACGCACGCACACACACCCACATACGCACACACACACACACACACACACACACAGCTAATGGGCATGCTCTGGCCTTTCTCTGTTGCTAGGCCAACCAGAAGTTAGAGACATATGGCATGCCAATATAGTCTGCAATCACCTCTGAATGATTCTTTTTTTTAACTTCCTCCACCCTTTCAACTTGTCGTTTTTTCCAGATTGTTACACATCCTGTTATTAAAAAAAAAATATATATATATATATATATATAGAGAGAGAGAATTATGTAACATATATTTAACTAGGCAAGTCAATTATATGTATTCTGTGACTCCTTCTCAATTCATACTTCCTCATATCCTTTCTCCTCATCTCCTTCTCATAACCTATTGGATAAAGGAGCCAAGGAGATAGTATACAAAGAATCAAGGTAAGAGTCATTGACCCAGGGTGACTTGTCAACTCACCCTGGTTGTGTCCCTTCCTTCCACAGGTTTGGTGATGGTTACATGATCACAGTTCGGACCAAGACCAGCTCCAGTGTGAAGGAGGTGGTGAGATTCTTCAACAGGAATTTCCCTGAGGCTGTACTAAAGGTGCACATACAATGTCTATTTTAGTCATTTAGCAGATGCTCTTATCCAGACTTACAGTCAGCTCATTCAACTGAGTTTAGTTGAAAAAAACGACCACATATAACAGTTATCACAGTTATTACAGTTATCACAGTTATCACAGTCATCACAGTTATCACAATTATCACAGTTATCACAGTTATCACAGTTATCACAGTTATTACAGTTATCACAGTTATCACAGTTATTACAGTTATTACAGTTATCACAGTCATCACAGTTATTACAGTTATCACAGTTATTACAGTTATTACAGTTATCACAGTTATTACAGTTATCACAGTTTCACGAGCAATTACACGTTATTACAAGTTCTACCATTACAGTTAACAGTTATCACAGTTATCACAGTATACATTATCACAGTTATTACAGTATCACAGATCAGTATCTCACAGTTCGTTATTACAGTTATTAACAGTTATCACAGTATTACAGTTATCACAGTTATCACAGTTATTAACAGTATCACAGTTATTCACAGTATCACAGTTATACAGTTTCACAGTCATCACAGTTGATTACAGTTATCACAGTTATGTACAGTTATCACAGTCATCACAGTTATTACAGTTATCACAGTTATCACAGTTATCACAGTTTACAGTTAGATCACAGTCACACAGTTATTACAGTTATACATTATTACAGTTATTCAGTATCACAGTTCACAGTCATCACAGTTATACAGTTATTACAGTATTCACAGTTATCACAGATTACATTATCACAGTCATCACAGTCATCACACTTAGTCACAGTTATTACAGTTATCACAGTCATCACAGTTATTACAGTTATCACAGTTATTACAGTTATCACAGTCATCACAGTTATTACAGTTATCACAGTTATTACAGTTATCACAGTTATCAAAGTTATTACAGTTATCACAGTTATCAATCAATCAATCAAGTTTATTTTATATAGCCCTTTGTACATCAGCTAATATCTCAAAGTGCTGCACAGACACCCAGCCTAAAACCCCAAACAGCAAGCAATGCAGGTGTAGAAGCACGTTATTACAGTTATCACAGTTATTACAGTTATCACAGTTATCAAAGTTATTACAGTTATCACAGTTATCACAGTCATCACAGTTATCACAATTGTTACAAGCACACTCTTCTTTAAAATAGCCGCTAGAAGCAGAATCAGTGGTAGGAAGAAAAGACATTGAATTGAATCTGTTCCCAGGAGAGCCACCACACTAAGGTCCAGTTCCAGCTGAAGTCAGAGAGGATCTCCCTGGCCCAGGTGTTCAGTAAGATGGAGCAGGTGGTGGAGGTGCTGGGGATAGATGACTACTCTGTCAGCCAGACCACACTGGACAARGTGAGTTACTGTCACTCTGTGTTTGAGCCACTTCCACACGGACACAGTACAGATCATTAGATTGTAAATGTATATGCAAAATAGAGAATTCGATTTTGTGTACGCACACACATTGATCATTGCTCCCTTTCATTTTTGTTATTTGTCTTGAGGAAGGCCTTGCAGCTCAAACATTGATGCTAAAAAATCTCAATTATATCCCCTTGTCTGTCCGTTCATTTCTCTGTGTTCTCTCCCTCTCCATCCAGGTATTTGTGAACTTTGCGAAGAAGCAGAGCGACAACCTGGAGCAGCAGGAGAGTTCCCCCCCTGGTGGAGGCCAGTCGCCACTGCAACGCCTGCTAACCCTGCTCAGGCCCCGGCTGGCCAACACGGAGCTCGACGCCCTGGTCAGCGAAGAACCGGAGGAACTAGAGAGTGATGACGATGAGGGCCTCATCAGCTTCGAGGAGGAGAGGGTGAGGAAGGAGAGGGAGGAAGGAAGGGGAGAGGGTGAGAGGGGAGAGGAGGAGAGAGGAATAGAGGAGAGAAAGAGGAGGAAAGGGAGAGGGGGAGACTAGGAGAGGAGGATAGGGGGAACAAAATGTGGGCGGAGATGGTGAGAGGGGAGGAGGGAGGAGAGGATGTGGGCAGAGGGTGAGAGGGGAGGAGAGAGAGGGACAGGAAAGAGATTAGAGGAAAGGGTAAGAGGAGAGAAAATACATGTAGGGATGTGACGCTGCATTCATAACCAAGTGGGAAGGTGGTAATTACCAGTTGTGAAGTCGTAAATATGAGTTGAATATATTCAGGTGCTTCAAACTAATTGAGAAACATTAATTGGCTAACCGCAAAAAAGCTGTGTCAACCGTAAACTAAAAGTACAGCTATCATGCTTGCAAACAAATTATTGTGTTCAAAAARCATATAAATAGATTGCTTTTAATAATATTGTTTTGTGGTTGCATTTAACTGCCGAAAATGCTTTTATCGAGGTAATTTCCTTAATATGTGACATCAAGGTTAAGCATTTGGGAGAAGTTGGAGCTCAGGGATGAATGAAGAGTTTCCCGCTAGGAATTAGTCCCGTGTGGCTCAGTTGGTAGAGCATGGCACTTGCAACGCCAGGGTTGTGGGTTTGATTCCCACGGGGAACAGTATGAACAAATATTAAAATATATGCACTCACTGCTGTAAGTCGCTCTGGATAAGCGTGTCTACTAAAATGTACATGATATTACCAGTTGAAGGGCCGTTCAAATAGATTTTTCCTAGTCAAATTTACGAGATGATATGAACGCAGCGTTAGACAGAGAAAGTGGGATGGAATGTTGTCTACATAGACACACTTTGCATTTCACACTTATCAACTTAATACGTATGAAGTAAGTACTTAACTTAAAGTGATGTAGCAGAACTTTTGTATAATTTCAGCCAGTAGTTTTAAAAGTGGTGTTCATGAGACAAAATGGTTCCCTGTTTTTTGTGTACTACGTCATCCAATTGTGTACCACGTCATCCGTTTCGTATAATATGTTACGTCCTGCAAAAAACAACTTTATTTATTTTTTATTTTTTATTTATTTGTATAATATGTTATGAGTCCAATTCGTACAATATGTTACGACCCTGGACTGCATTTTACTGTATTTTATCGCTTACTAACCACTTGTTGTTTCTCCATGGCAGGTGCAGCTCTCCTTTAACACAGATACACTCTGTTGAACTGTGGAAGCTCAGAGAGCCTGGACAGACAGAGTGGGAGGAGAAACCTCAGAGAGCCTGGACAGACAGAGTGGGAGGAGAAACCTCAGAGAGGGGGCGTGATTGGACAGACAAAGTGGGAGGAGGAAATTCATAGGGGGCATGTCTATAGACAAATATGGGATGAGGAAATAACATGAACTAGTCAGACAGAGGAAGAGAATGTACCTGTTCATTTTTGGATTGGAAGACAACCGTCTCCATCTACCCAGGGGAAAGTAAGATAAGTGTTATTTTTATCCTCAAACACCTAACAGTGACAGAGACTGAGGCATGGGACTCGGAGAATGAGATGCAGTGGGACAGAGAAGAGAATGACAGAGAAATGAAGTGAGCCTCTCAACGCTGTCACAGAGTCATCGGCCATATTTAAAACCTGAAGTGTCCATAAGACAAGGCCCCTGTCATCATGGGAAACATACTGCTACAGTGAGAAAGCTTGTATTTTAATGGAGATATGTTGTTATAGGAATGTCTATATGTATTTATTTTTGAGAATGTATTGATACATGGGAACACTGAAAACCAATGTGGTCTGTCTAGTAAAGACTAAAATCACAAGGCTTGATTTGGTATTCATGTTGCCTTCGCTAGTAGGTTGGCTTCATTCAATGCTGATGATGTCAGAAAATAACATATCATTGCTTCTGATATGACCACCTTACTGAGTTGAATCTTTCATCAGTTGTTTGACGCAGTGAATTAGTGGTTCATCATTGGTCAAATGTGTTCTGTCCCTGCCAAAGTACAAGCTTGTATCCTTAATGACACCCTATTCCCTATATAGTGCACTACTTTTGACCAGGGCCCCATAAGGCTCTGTTCAAAAGTAGTGCATTATGTACTGAAGGGAATAGGGTGCTATGGGTCCTGGTACAAAGTAGTACACTATATAGGATGTAGGGTGCCATTTGGGACACGTCCCCAGTGTTCCTATTCAACCAGAGATGATGTCCCCCCTTTAAAAAAAGAATTGACCTGCCTTGAGAGCATGCTGTCATGGAACCAGCCGAACCAGTGTTGTGTCATACATATACAGTATATACAATACCTATATTTTTCTGTGGCAAGAAGAAAGATGTATTTTAGATATTGAAATGTATATGGGACAGATGTGTGATCTGTGATTGATTTGGCAATAATGGTTTATAGAGGGAAGTAAATGACCTTTGGAAAAAGCTCCAAGTTTTGACATGAGTCCTGAATCGTTGGCCCTTTATTTGAAATCACTTTATTAGATGACTTGAGTCACAGAGGAACGCTACACTACATGTCCTGTTTTAAGAGAATGCCTCTACTTGTTGATACTGAAGGTGCCTCCTTAATCTCAAGCCTCTTCATTTGGACAGTGGACACTATATTTTTGTCTCGTCATGATAAATAGAGCACTTTCTACTGAATGTTTTATTTTGTGCTTCTACAAATCATAATGAATTGGATTCTTTCAAGAAGATCACATTTTGTACACTATGTAATAATGTAGTTAACAGTGAAGGTTATCCTCAAGATCATTGAAGTTATTGAAAACCGTGAAAATAACTTAATAATAACTCTCTCATGTAATTATTAAGGTCACGTGCAAGATGTACAATAACAAGCATACACTACTGCACTACTATCACTGTGAGACAAAGAAGTTGAACTTTCAGATCATTGTTTAGTTTGAACTTAAATGGATTGTATGATTTACAAGATGCTTTAAAGACAGTTGGCTTACCGTACGTATCTTTTGGAAGTTGGAGCACATTTAAAGAACACCCGCACCACATCATTAATAAAGGGAAAGGTTTATGTTATTGAATAGTATGTTGGCATGTGATTTGAACTGGATATTTTCCTGGAGTGTTTGTGTTGTGAGTAGCCAGTTGTAATATATCATTATTCTTCTCAGAGGACACTTCATTTATTTCATGGACTAATTCAACGTAATTTAACATATGTTTTGGTGATTTCTTAATGTGGGACCTACTTGACATATTTGCTAATTTTCCTTGACCTTGGTGGGGCTGTTATCCTTTTACTATTAAGTAGAGGAAACAGACTGTTGTAATTCGTTTTCATCAGAATGTAAAGTAGGTTAAATGTTTTACTGAAGTCCAGGAAATAATATGAGAACAAGAAACAATGGCTGTTTTTGAGATGTGTTAAGTAATGCTGTCTGTATATGTTTATGTATATGTTTATGTATATGTTATGTATCTGAAAAGCAGTAAGGAAAGATGTATTGAACTTGAAACAAACCTGTGTCCTTTAACTCAGACTGAATGATGACGTGATGCTCTACTTTAACTAGAGTTCTGTGACCTCAGACTGAATGATGACGTGATGCTCTACTTTAACTAGAGTTCTGTGACTCAGCTGAAATGATGACGTGAATGCTCTACTTTAACTAGAGTTCTGTGACCTCAGACTGAATGATGACGTGATGCTCTACTTTAACTAGAGTTCTGTGACCTCAAAAGGAACATCAATGTGATTTAGGCCCATTTTGGATAATTGGATCTATTAAACTTCTGTTGCCACCCAATGTATCTCTGAGTACTTGTAAGATCAAGGTATTTGAAGTTTTCCCTGAGCAAAGCTTGACTTTTTTTTAAAAAGAGCAACATTTAGGATACTTGCACTTTCTCTTCAGCGCAGAATTCACTACATAAATGTATCTGGGGTAAAACTATTTAACACTGATGTTTTTTTGACACCAGCAAATATGAGAGTTAGGTGCAATTCTACATGGTTTCAAATACTGTATACTATGGGATGGAAATAATGGTTCAGTCAATCTAGTGAAGACTCAGCTTTGCTCTAAAGCTGAATGCTTTGGAATTTATCCAGGCAGTGTATTGTACGTGTGCATATGAATATAAATATATATTTATATGTTATGAAAATATGTCAGTTGACATTATTCTGTTGTAAAGCATCTGTTCATGTTGTTCTCGTGTTATTTTTGGACTTAAAGTAACATCTGGTCTTGTTCCTGATTTTACTGTTGTTTCTGTACTCTGTGCTTCACGTTTGGTGATCTGGATTTTTTTACCCKAAAAATTACAAATCAATCAGGTATCAGTTGGGTACTTTCTATGGTTTCATTCCTAAATTGAATTACGGTGTTCTAGCTATACCTTGAAAACGTTAGGTATTTGGACCAAATAATTTACTGTACACGCACTTTGAAAGCTTGCATTCATTTTGCTTACAATAAAGATATGAGAATACTAGTGTGATATATCCATTTCATTTGAGGATGTKCTGAGGAGTTTTTTACTGACATTATTCAACAGAGAAATGCAGTGATTTTCCCCAATTACAATAATAATAGTTACAGAGGCTCTTTATCCATATATCTAAAACTTCATGACTACCATTTTGGATGGTGTTGATCATTATTTGATCTAATTAAACCTTGCCACCCAACACATCCCTGTGCATACTAGATAAAGGCCATTGACGTTTTCCCTGAGCAAAGCTTGGTTTTAAAAACAAACAGTTAAATTGAGGATATTCTTAGAGCTCGATTGAGTGCTTAGCGCTGAAGATCTGAGTTGTAGAGTGATTTACATTTAAAGGCAATGTTCCCACGTTAGTGGAGACTGCATTCGGTCTGCATGTCGGCTCGATTGGAAATGATCCTTAAATGTCAACTGTGCTACAACGGTAGCGATTGAATCGAGCCCTAAGTTTTATTTTCAGTGCAGATCTCACTGTACAAAAGTATCTGGAGAAAAACTATTAAACACAGAAGTTTTTTTTAAAGACACCAGCAAATATCAGTTAGCCTAACTTAGTTAGGTGCAAATCTACATGGGTGCAAATAAATCTTCAATCATTCTAGTCAATACTCATCTTTCATCTAAAGCAAAATGCTTTGGTATTTATCCAGGCAGTATATGTGTGCATATGAATATAAATGTATATTCATATTTTATGAAAATGTGTCTGTTGACATTATTCTGTTGTAAAACATCTGTTCATATTGTTCTCGCGTTACATTGGGTCTTAAAGTAACATTTGGTCTTGTTCCTGATTCTAATGGTGTTTCTGTACTCTGTGCTTCACGTTTGGTGATCTGGATTTTTAAACAAAACAAATAAATCAGGTATCATCAGTTGAGTCGTTTCTATCGTTTTGTTCATAAATGAAATTACGGTATACTTGCTACCTTAACATTAGGTATTTGGACCAAATAATTTACCGTATATGCACTTTGCTTACAATAAAGTCATGAGAACACTAGTGTGATATATGAATTTCATTTGAGGAGTTTTGACTGACATTATTCAACAGTTTATTCCACCCTATTACAATAATAATAGTTAGAGGCTCTTCATCTATATATACACAAGGAGATACGTTTTTTTAAAATAAATGAATGTTTATTACAGAAGTCAAGATTAAAATACATTTAAAAACCATGTTTCAAGTTTTCACACAGTGATTGAGGTAATGATCATCATGGTTGTTTTCCAAATGGCACCCTATTCCATAATTAGTGCACTACTTTTGACCTGGGCCCATATGGTCAGAAGTAGAGCACTATATAGGGAATAGTGTCACTTGGGACACACCTTATGAGTCCTTAAAAAGCAGATTATGTCATCATTAAATAGGTTGATTTTTAAAATGATGTTGCATTGTCAGTGGAATAAAATAACATTCATGCACTAAATTGTTATATGCAGCAGAAATGTGAGTGATGATGGAAGGCAACTGTGGTCATTTCTCTTTAGCAAATCATCATTGATCATCTTCATCATCAAATGCCACCCCGGTTGCTGGACGCTTTCTGGAAAAAGGACAGAAAAACAACATCAGTTAATTTGTCTCTTTGCAAATGGACCCACAGATGCATGGGAGTATTAACAACGAATATATTTGATATATTCCCTATGTAGTGCACTACTTTTGACCAGGGCCCATGCAATATGAAGGACCATGGGTGCCCTTTAGGGTTCAGACAAGTACAGCACCTTCTGGTTCCTGGGTTGATAAGAGAATCTCCTGGAAGACGCTTCTTGACTGCCAGAGTTTGGCCACTCTGCGGCTGTCTCCTTGGCTCAAAATCTGAAAGAGCAAGATTACCATTTACTTTACACCTTTATAGCCATGAGGACGAGCTATGGTCTTATTGTGACGTAACAAGACAAAATAAAACACAGCACACCTGTACTGCGTTTGTGTGGACTCTTTCCAGAACTGAATGGGGCTGGGCCTGCTYGACAGAAACAACACAGCAGAGAACGCTGAGTAAGGAGTGTTGGATCAAATCGTACACATGCAATCTGTACCAGCAACTATCAAGTTCTTGAACTTCCCTAGATCAGAGTCAGTATGATAAGAAGAGAACTCTGTATGCTGACTGAGGGCTCCGTCCCAAACCTTACTTGTATGGTCTAAACGAGTCAGACTGTCTGCCATTCTAAACAGCAGCTCTCTCAGTTTCTCTTTGGCCTCGGGCTGTTTCAGTCTGGACAGAGTCACATTCAGGTCCCCTGGACTGGTGCCTACACTGAGCACTGCACAGCTGTCCTGCATTGATACAGACACACTCCCACTGCCACACGCAGACCTGYGAGAAGATACGAGAGGAATACAAGTAAATGTTCAAGTATTATAAAGACATGGAATGTATAAATGTGTCCAAAAAAGTCAATGATCTTGTAAGGATCTCAAGGAGTACATGAGGTCCTTGGATTAAAATAAAAATGGGAAAAACATACCTAATTTTCATGATATAATCCTCTGTTGACTTCAAGGCAAACTTCTGTCTCTGAAAATAATAGTGCGTGCCATTCTGTTATCAAATAATGAAAGGAAATTCTACTTGGTTTGGTTAAATAAGTATACTTACAAACTGGCTCAATGTCTCACCAGTGAAATKTGTGCTCCACACATCAGAGGCATTTGTCAAACTGGGACAGGAAAACAAGCAAATTATGTTAGCCGTCATGTCACAACATCTCTAGCAATCATGTATATGTATTTATCTTACAGGTGGTAATCTTCTAACAATCTTCAGTTGGCACCACTAGTGGCCGCTTTTATACTTGTTGTTAGCCACTAACTAAAACACATCAGCACGAGCTTCTCACCCAAATCGATGAYATATGTAAAAGTCATGTTAGTTTGCTAGCTACATGCCAATAACTAGCTAGCAATTTAGGACAGTTTTCTGTTAACTAGCTAGTTATCGTTGTTAGAAAAGCATGGTTAGATATACGGAAATGACTAGCTATTAACACCCACCCAACATTGAACATCTCCGAATCTTTATGCGTGTAGCATATGAATTTACACTGGTCATTTTTATCTACCACGGTGCAGTAAGACATTTGGGTGAACGGTCGATTTCCATCCATGTTTTGCGTTGGTGTAGGCAGCATGATATGATGTTCAGGAAACCTCCACTGTGCGTGAGTGGTTGCTAGTGCTAGCCCACGTCTCTGTAACACCGTGCAACGGTTCGATGCTGAATGTGTAGCRAGTCAGTGAAGTAGGAGGATCAATCAGGAAGTGTTTGCAGCCGAGCAGCTGCTTCACGTGTATGTTACTTCTTATCTTGTTCTTTTTCAGAATATATGTTGATCTGTAAACAAAGATACCGTATTGTAGTTTGAACTGTGTAGCTAGCTACATGTTCGTCTAGACTCTAGCCTAGGAAGGTAATTATGATACTATTGATTGTTTTGCTAAATATGTGCGCTAGCTTGCCGTTGCATGTCTCAACCAGCAAATAAATAGCTAGTAAGATAACTATTATTTAATCCAATCCTATGTTACTCACGTTCATGTTATTGATGGTGGCTTTGGTATTTTGCCTTTGTATAATAATTGTTGACACAGTCTATTTCCATATTTGACAGGTGCAGTGGTCCAGTAATATGCATAAGATCTTGCTATGGCTTGGATGTCAAGGACCCGCAGTCTTCAGGTGTTCGACACATTGGAGTGATACCCCATTCCACAACATACTGGCATGTGGAACATATCTACAGAAGGGACCAGATGCGGTAAAACCGTAGATAGGCTGGACAATATTTGGGGAAAAGACCGGCATGCCTCTCCATAGGAACACAACGGGGGGAGCTCAGCATTCCAAGGGCAAAACGTGTTTTGGGGCTAGCATTTGATGACAACCGAGCTCGCTGCCCATACTTACATAATTAGAAAGGGGAGATTCTCATGATTAAAATGGTGTCCGACTTGAATAAAATCAAAATATACACATTATGAAACAGACATACAGTGAGGGAAAAAAGTATTTGATCCCCTGCTGATTTTGTACGTTTGCCCACTGACAAAGAAATGATCAGTCTATAATTTGAATGGTAGGTTTATTTGAACAGTGAGAGACAGAATATCAACAAAAAAATCCTGAAAAACGCATGTCAAAAATGTTATGAATTGATTTGCATTTTAATGAGGGAAATAAGTATTTGACCCCTCTGCAAAACATGACTTAGTACTTGGTGGCAAAACCCWTGTTGGCAATCACAGAGGTCAGACGTTTCTTGTAGTTGGCCACCAGGTTTGCACACATCTCAGGAGGGATTTTGTCCCACTCCTCTTTGCTGATCTTCTTCAAGTCATTAAGGTTTCGAGGCTGACGTTTGGCAACTCGAACCTTCAGCTCCCTCCACAGATTTTCTATGGGATTAAGGTCTGGAGACTGGCTAGGCCACTCCAGGACCTTAATGTCCTTCTTCTTGAGCCACTCCTTTGTTGCCTTGGGCGTGTGTTTTGGGTCATTGTCATGCTGGAATACCCATCCACGACCCATTTTCAATGCCCTGGCTGAGGGAAGGAGGTTTTCACCCAAGATTTGACGGTACATGGCCCCGTCCATCGTCCCTTTGATGCGGTGAAGTTTGTCCTGTCCCCTTAGCAGAAAAACACCCCCAAAGCATAATGTTTCCACCTCCATGTTTGACGGTGGGGATGGTTTCTTGGGGTCATAGGCAGCATTCCTCCTCGGCAAGTTGAGTTGATGCCAAAGAACTCCATTTTGGTCTCATCTGACCACAACACGTTCACCCAGTTGMCCTCTGAATCATTCAGATGTWCATTGGCAAACTTCAGACGGGCATGTATATGTGCTTTCTMGAGCAGGGGGACCTTGCGGYCGCTGCAGGATTTCAGTCCWTCACGGCGTAGTGTGTTACCAATTGTTTTCTTGATGACTATGGTCCCAGCTGCCTTGAGATCATTGACAAGATCCTCCTGTGTAGTTCTGGGCTGATTCCTCACCGTTCTCATGATCATTGCAACTCCACGAGGTGAGATCTTGCATGGAGCCCCAGGCCGAGGGAGATTGACAGTTCTTTTGTGTTTCTTCCATTTGCGAATAATCACAGAAACTGTTGTCACCTTCTCACCAAGCTGCTTGGTGATGGTCTTGTAGCCCATTCCAGCCTTGTGTAGGTCTACAATCTTGTCCCTGACATCCTTGGAGAGCTCTTTGGTCTTGGCCATGGTGGAGAGTTTGGAATCTGATTGATTGATTGCTTCTGTGGYCAGGTATCTTTTATACAGGTAAGAAACTGAGATTAGGAGCACTCCCTTTAAGAGTGTGCTCCTAATCTCCGTTCGTTACCTGTATGAAAGACACCTGGGAGCCAGAAATCTTTTTGATTGAGAAGGGGTCAAATACTTATTTCCCTCATTAAAATGCAAATCAATTTATAACATTTTTGACTTGCGTTTTTCTGGATATTTTTGTTGTTATTCTGTCTCTTACTGTTCAAATAAACCTACCATTAAAATTATAGACTGATCATTTCTTTGTCAGTGGGCAAACGTACAAAATCAGCAGGGGATCAAATACTTTTCCCCCTCACTGTACCTATATTTCCCCTATAGGAAACAATGGGATGACCTCAGAGTTCCATGAGTAATTTTTTTGTTGTTGTTTAAATTTTAACTAGCAGCAACGTGGGCAGGTCTTATTCCCAACAACAGGGAAGCAGGCATTGTGACATTTGGCTGGGAATAGAACATTCAGAAGGTGAGTTTGTGCCAAGGTGCTCAATAGAACTAATAGGAGCTGGCAGGGTGAAAAATGCCCTGAAATAAGGCCTGTTTTRTTTTGTGATTACTTCAAAACTACGAAAGGCAAATGGGAAATATGAACTAGTTTTTATCAGAAAAAAGCATTATTAAAAATGTCAGACCAGGGCTCTCCAACCCTGTTCCTGGAGAGCTGTAGGTTTTCACTCCTACCAAAGTTGTAACTAACCTGATTCATCATACCATCCAGCTAATTATTATAATCAATTGCGCTAGATCTACGGGGGGSTATTCCAGAAAGATAGTTTAACAAATTCAGGATTCCCTGAACATACCTGGCTTTCCTTAACCAGATGAGGGAGTCTAGGATTTCTTGGTTCCAGATTGGCTGCTTCTCGTTTAAGTATTTAGGCTAACCGAAGCGCATATTGGTTGATCTGACAACTGGCGCATGTATGCAGCGTTCAAAAAGGTCCTCGTGTCAATGACAGAAGAAATGTCAGATATTGAGTCAAAAGACAAGAGTCCACAACAAGAAATAATTGTAACAATGAATATGTTAACATATTTACCTCCAAAAAAGTAATACAGCAGCAAAAGCCAGAGAGGCAGCCTGGCAGAAAGTTGCAAACAGAATAAATGTTTAAGTGAAGTGTCAGGATTCCAATATCTAATAGACCTAGCTTACACACATGGGTGATTTATTAATAATGCTTTCACTTTTTATAGAGCACGTTTATTACAAATCTGGTGTCACAGTTGCAATGGTAGACCCATTCCAAAGCKTATGTAGGATGAGTAATAATAATTGATTGAATTCATAGACTGCTTTTCATGACAACACGGGCAACAATGTGTTGTCATGAAAGGTCAAATAATTCCTTCCATTTATAATGCACGGCCAACAATGCAGGCTCTGATGTCAATTGGATTTTCCGCAAAGGGACATGCCATAGTGACGGACAAGAATCTGATTGGAGGAGAAGCCTTGTCTTATTCACCAGGACAGGCTGAGATCAAGTGAACCTAGTTGGTAACAGGTTTGCTTCAGAACATTCATTGCTATGGTTGTTAATCAGACTATACGTCGAGCTCTCTTTCTGGAACTGGAGTTTGCTAAAATTTTGATTTGACAGATCTCGCTAACTCATTAATCCGGCTTTCTGGAATACCCCTCAGGAACAGGGTTGGAGAGCCCTGCTGTAGACACTAATACTAGACAGACAATCAAAACCGAGACATGACTGTATACACTACGATGTATGTCACTGACTGTAAATCAGAAAGATGTTACTTATCATACCRGTTGAGACACTGGCCTGGTCTGTGTATAAGGTGGTATGGCCGTGAGCTAGGTTCCTGTACACTGACACTTCTCTYTATGTGCATTCATCAGGGATCAGAGGTGGCGGCTACTCGGATTGGCCGACTGTACCTCCTCCAGTTTAGTCAACAGGGATCTATGTGTCCGCCCCTCAATGAGCTGCAGGGTTTTGACACAAGCTATGTTAGATCTACAATTGTATGATGCAAACAGCTACAAATACTTTTGTTTATTCTTCCGCTTGTTTGGCTTCTTAATATCCGCTCTCATGTCCATTATGTTAGTTTGTTTGGGCTAGGGTTGCAAAACTCCCTGGTTTTCCAGATATCCAAGTTGAAACACTACTTGATTCAGGAGGGAATGAGAACAAAATCCGTAATCCTCCAAACAGGATATGTGAAAAATTATTACATTCCCCTGCTGTCAGGGTTACCAATCCTATTGTGTGTGTCTGTCTGTCTTTGTTTTTGCCCCTGTGTGATGGTGTGTACACTTTGACTTCACTAGATGGCCAGGGTTATCATGCATTTTGATCAGATGGATTCTGTGTGTTTTAGTCTTGTGACTAAATCACATTACATTTGTATTTGTCAGATGCTTGGTAAACGTGTAGACTAACAGTGAAATGCTTACTTACGGGTCCTTCCCAACAATGCAGAGGGAGAAAACAGAGAAATAATAGAAAAGTAATAACACGTAATAATAAATACACCATGATTAACAATAACTTGGCTATATACACAGTACTGAGTTGATGTGCAGGGGTACGAGGCCATTCAGGTAGATATGTACATATATGTAGGGGTAAAGTGACTAGGCAACAGGACAGATAATACACAGTAGCAGCAGCGTATGTGATGAGTCCAAAAATGTTGTGCAAAAAGGGTCAATGCAGATAGTCTGGATAGCTATTTGGTTAACTATTTAACTAACTATTTAGAAGGTTTATGACTTGGGGTAGAAGCCGTTTAGTTAACTATTGGTTTTATCTTCCATAGCAACGAGTTCAATTGGTGACCTCATATTTACTGTTGTCTGCATACTTGCAGATTAATTTTTGTTTTAAATGACCAGCTTCGTCTGTCTGTCTGTCTGTCTGTCTGTCTGTCTGTCTGTCTGTCTGTCTGTCTGTCTGTCTGTCATCTGATGGAATGCACCTGGCAGGTGGGGATGACTGCAAACTTAAGGGCTGGAATCTTAGAATGGGTTCCTCTTCCCCCACTTTCACTAGCAAGAGGCGAGGGATGCCAATGAATGTTGACATAATAAGGAGTCAAAATGCATTTGTAATACCCATGGCAAAGTAAGTAGGTGCACAAATGTAAAATATATTTCTGGTGAAAGCACTCTAAGTGTATGCAGTATACACAGTAGCCCACGTCGGGAGCGCATTCTAGCCACAGGCAGGTAAATGAAGATTGATTTCACTATTTGAGTAATGCCTTTTATTTTCACCATTGTAATATAACCCTTGTGTTCATCAAGCTCCCATCTACATGATCAGTCAGTCTGTCAACATAAAGTGTTACGTCCCAAATGGAACTCTATTCCCTTCACAGTGCACTAAATTAGACGACTACCATAGTATGGTGCACTACAAAAGTAGAGAGAGAATATGTTGCCATTTGGGACACACCTGATGTGATGGACAATTTGATGTCAAGCCCTTGGGTTGCTCGTTATAGCTATAGGAGAGAGAGAATTCCCATTATTCACTGGAGTGATCGTATGGGCCATAGGATCACTCCAGTGAATAATGGGAATTATCTCTCCTGTAGCTATGACGAGTAGGTGCTCCTATGGGTTGAGAGAAACATGTGCCAGCCTCTAAGTCAGAGTGCCCTGGGTGGAGGAGTGTGGAGACTGAAGTGGCATCCTACSCATGAGCACCTGCTGTTGGCTGCTTGCATGCACATCGACTTCCACGTCCTTCACTGCCAGCAAGCCCTGGGTGAGTCTGACTGTCTGGGACATGATGAGCAGATGAAAACTAAACTCATCCCTTTACCATAACTACCATGTTTGACGCATTCCAACAAAATAGGCTTAGTAGTTATGTTTAGTGTTGTAGAAATTGTAAGAGCAATAATGTTTTGTCATTGTGTTCACTTCACTTTTTCCTCTAGAGGGCAGTGGAGGAGCGTGTTCTGTCCTAGCCTACATCCTTCACAACTCTCTGYCCTACGGGGTGGACTTGGCCAACCTTTCCCTGGAGGAGCCTGCTCCCCTGTGGAGAGGTTTTGGACTTGTTGGTAAAGCCCATGAAATCAGGAGTCAGAAGAATTGATGTGATATCTCACCATAGAGGATTGTTTAAGCCAACTACTACCAGAGGTCGACCGAATAATCAGCATGGCCGATTAATTAGGGCCGATTTCAAGTTTTCATAATAATCAGTAATCTGCCTTTTTGGATGCCGATTTATGGACGATTACATTGTAATCCACGAGGAGACTGCGTGGCAGGCTGACCACCTGTTACGCAAGTGCAGCATCAAAAGGACCTTGTGTCTGCAAAGAGCCAAGGTAAGTTTCTAGCTAGCATTAAACTTATCTTATAAAAAACATTCTTCACATAATCACTAGTTATCTACATATGGTTGATGATATCACTAGGTTAACTAGCTTGTCCTGCGTTGCATATAATCAAAGCGGTGCCTGTTAATTTATCATCGAATCACAGCCTACTTCAACTTCTCCAAATGGGTGATGATTTAACAAAAGCACATTTGCGAAAATAGCACAATCGTTGCACAAATGTACCTAACCATAAACATCAATGCCTTCCTTAAAATCAATACACAGAATTATATTTTTTTAAACCTGCATATTTAGTGAAAAGAAACGCATGTTAGCAGGCAATATTAACTAGGGAAATTGTGTCACTTCTCTTGCGTTCAGTGCAAGCAGAGTCAGGGTATATGCACAGTTTGGGCCGCCTGGCTTGTTGCGAACTGTGTGAAGACCATTTTCTTCCTAACAAAGACCGTAATTAATTTGCAGAATTTTACATAATTATGACATAACATTGAATGTTGCGCATTTGTAACAGCAATATTTAGACTTGGGGTTGCCACCCGTTCGATAAAATACGGAACGATAAAATACGGAACGGTTCCGTATTTCACTGAAAGAAACGTTTTGTTTTTTAAATGATAGTTCCGGATTTGACATATTAATGACGAAAGGCTCGTATTTCGGTAAGTTTATTATAATTAGCTATGATTTGAGATTTGATAGAGCAGTCTGACTGAGCGGTGGTAGGCAGCAGCAGGCTCGTAAGCATTCATTCAAACAGCACTTTACTGCATTTGGCCAGCAGCTGTTAGCAATGCTTGAAGCCCAGCGCTGTTTATGACTTCAAGCCTATGAACTCCCGAGATTAGGCTGCCAATACTTTAGTGCCTATAAGAATAGTCAAAGGTATAGTGAAATACAAATGGTATGAGAGAAAATAGTCGATGCGTCATAATTCCTATAATATCTACAACTAAAACTTCTTAACTGGGAATATTGAAGACTCATGTTAAAAGGAACCACCAGCTTTCATATGTTCTGAGCAAGGAACTTAAACGTTAGCTTTTTTACATGGCACATATTGCACTTTTACATTCTCCAAGCACGTTTATATAGTATGATATATATATATATATATATATATATATAAAAATCGTCTGATTAATCGGTATCGCCTTTTTTGGGTTCTCCAATAATCGGTATCGGCGTTGAAAATGATAATCGGTCAACCTCTAACTACTACTAGATGTTCCTGTCTCACTCATTTCACTGTACTCCTTCAACAAACACACAAAGAACCAGCACCAATTTAAATTATATATATATATATATATATATAACACATATAACAGTGGGGCAAAAAAGTATTTAGTCAGCCACCAATTGTGCAAGTTCTCCCACTTAAAAAGATGAGAGAGGCCTGTAATTTTCTCATAGGTACACTTCAACTATGACAGACAAAATGAGAAAAAATCCTGAAAATCACATTGTAGGATTTTTAATGATTTATTTGCAAATTATGGTGGAAAATAAGTATTTTTTGTATGTTGTTGCAAAATGCTCATTCCAATGCTGCATACATGATACAAATGCACCTGGCATTTATTCAATATTCCTTGGATTAAACAGGCCTACAATGAATAACATGCATACAGTGGGGAGAACAAGTATTTGATACACTGACGATTTTTGCAGGTTTTCCTACTTACAAAGCATGTAGAGGTCTGTAATTTTTTATCATAGGTACACTTCAACTGTGAGAGAAGGAATCTAAAACAAAATCCAGAAAATCACATTGTATGATTTTTTAAGTAATTAATTGGCATTTTATTGCATGACATTAAGTATTTGAATACATCAGAAAAGCAGAACTTAATATTTGGTACAGAAAACCTTAGTTTGCAATTACAGAGATAATACGTTTCCTGTAGTTCTTGACCAGGTTTGCACACACTGCAGCAGGGATTTTGGCCCACTCTCCATACAGACCTTCTCCAGATCCTTCAGGTTTCGGGGCTGTCGCTGGGCAATACGACTTTCGGCTCCCTCCAAAGATTTTCTATTGGGTTCAGGTCTGGAGACTGGCTAGGCCACTCCAGGACCTTGAGATGCTTTCTTACGGGAGCCACTCTTAGTTGCCCTGGCTGTGTGTTTTCGGGTCGTTGTCATGCTGGAGAGACCCAGCCACGACCCATCTTCATGCTCTTACTGAGGGAAGGAGGTTGTTGGTCAAGATCTCGCGATACATGGCCCCATCTCCATCCTCTCCTCAATACGGTGCAGTTGTCCTGTCCCCTTTGCAGAAAAGCATCCCCAAAGAATGATGTTTCCACCTCCATGGCTTCACGGTTGGGATGGTGTTTCTTGGGGTTGTACTCATCCTTCTTCTTCCTCCAAACACGGCGAGTGGAGTTTAGACCAAAAAGCTCTATTTTTGTCTCATCAGACCATGACCTTCTCCCATTCCTCCTCTGGATCATCCAGATGGTCATTGGCAAACTTCAGACGGGCCTGGACATGCGCTGGCTTGAGCAGGGGGACCTTTGCGTGCGCTGCAGGATTTTAATCCATGACGGCGTAGTGTGTTACTAATGGTTTTCTTTGAGACTGTGGTCCAGCTCTCTTCAGGTCATTGACCAGGTCCTGCCGTGTAGTTCTGGGCTGATCCCTCAGCATTCCTCATGATCATTGATGCCCCACGAGGTGAGATCTTGCATGGAGCCCAGACCGAGGGTGATTGACCCGTCATCTTGACCTTCTTCCATTTTCTAATAATTGTGCCAACAGTTGTTGCCTTCTCACCAAGCTGCTTGCCTATTGTCCTGTAGCCCATCCCAGCCTTGTACAGGTCTACAATTTATCCCTGATGTCCTTACACAGCTCTCTGGGTCTTGGCCATTGTGGAGAGGTTGGAGTCTGTTTGATTGAGTGTGTGGACAGGTGTCTTTTTATACAGGTAACGAGTTCAAACAGGTGCAGTTAATACAGGTAATGAGTGGAGAACAGGAGGGCTTTCTTAAAAGAAAAACTAACAGGTCTGTGAGAGCGGAATTCTTACTGGTTGGTAGGTGATCAAATACTTATGTCATGCAATAAAATGCAAATTAATTACTTAAAAATCATACAATGTGATTTTCTGGATTTTTGTTTTAGATTCCGTCTCTCACAGTTGAAGTGTACCTATGATAAAAATGAACAGACCTCTACATGCTTTGTAAGTAGGAAAACCTGCAAAATCGGCAGTGTATCAAATACTTGTTCTCCCCACTGTATATCTGAACTATTTATGATTGTGTAGGAGCAAGGTCAAGTATCATTCTACCCTGATTAATATTTTATTTAATGGCAAACSAACACCTTTTAGGTCAGTAAACATAACCGATCTTAATGTATGCTTCCCTGATAAGTGGGTCGCGGATTTGTTGCAACTGTTTGAAAGTGTGTTCCAGGAAAATAATTAGTTAAATCCACTTGTACTTTCATGTATATAATATTTTTTTAGCAATACATTTACTGTATTTACTGTACTTCTCTTATACTGTTACCTCTAAGTGTGACTTACTTTGTGGACATCTAAGCTTAGTTTGACATTGTGCATATCTACTACTATAATCAATATTCACCATAATGATTTTGCTTAGTGCATCATAGACGGGCTGGCTTTTAGCAACAAAACCAACGTGTGCGCAACTATGGGGCAAAACAGACGGGGTTGGCTTAGATTGTTCACAACATGMAAACTATATTTCATCTCCAATGAGCACTACAAATCAGGATCAATGAGTTAGCCGGCTAACTTTGATAAGCAACCAGAAACAACTATAGATTTTATGGTTTATTTCAAGCGTATCTTTCAAAATAATGAACAGTTATATRAATATTTAGGCAAGTTAGCTGGCGAACTCCTTGAACCTGCTTCGTAGTAAACCCTTGGTTGTCTCTCAAATACATCATTACAGTTGTTGGTTAGCTAGTGAATTTTAACCATATTAGCATAAATGTAACATCAGTCAAAGCATCTCAAAACACATGACATGGTATCAAGAACAAGATAAAACTAGCAGAAACAAACCACCTACAATTCCTCACATGGCAGCTTGTCATTGTTGCTTGCTATCTGGCCATCCAGAATCACCACAGACAGCCTTCTGCCCCACTGAAGTGTGCACATCGTTTTCGTGACGTTGTCAGCTAACCTGTCTATACCTAGGCAACAGTACATCCTAATAACTTGTAGCCATCGTGTACTGATCTCTGGTAAAGAAGACAAAAGTAGTAAAACAATATGTAGCCTAATATGAATGTTTTATTTAGAATAGAACATAATATGGGGGCTCCRGAGTGGCGCAGAGGTCTAAGGCACTGCATCTCACTACAGACACCGTGGTTCGAATCCAGGCTCTATCACAACCGGCCGTGATTGGGAGTCCCATAGGGCGGAGAACAATTGGCCCACCGTCGTCCTGGTTTGGCCGGTGTAGGCCGTCATTGTAAATAAGAATTTGCTCTTAACTGACTTGCCCAGTTAAATATAGGTTAAATAAAATCAAAATATTAGTACCTTCAGCAAGCACATTGACAGTAGACCAGGCCCCATGATCAGGGCCTATATACACAAAGGTTGCTTACCGCCCCAACAGGTCCACATACGACGCAATCACACTGCACACTGCCCTAACCCATCTGGACAAGAGGAATACCTATGTAATGCTGTTCATCGACTACAGCTCAGCTCACCCTGGGTCTCGACCCCGTCCTGTGCAACTGGGTCCTGGACTTCCTGACGGGCCGCCCCCAGGTGGTGAGGGTAGGAAACAACATCTCCACCCCGCTGATCCTCAACACTGGGGCCCCACAAGGGTGCGTTCTCAGCCCTCTCCTGTACTCCCTGTTCACCCATGACTGCGTGGCCATGCACGCCTCCAACTCAATCATCAAGTTTGCAGACAACGCTTCAGTGGTAGACTTGATTATCAACAACGATGAGATGGCCTACAGGGAGGAGGTGAGGGCCCTCGGAGTGTGGTGTCAGGAAAATAACCTCACACTCAATGTCAACAAAACAAAGGAGATGATCGTGGACTTCAGGAAACAGCAGAGGGAGCAGCCCCCTATCCACATCGACGGAACAGTAGTGGAGAAGATGAACGTTTTAAAGTTGCTCCCTAGTGAACACATTACGACAAAACTGAAATGGTCACCCACACAGACAGCGCTGGTGAAGAAGCGCGCAGCGCCTCTTTCAACGTCAGGAGCTGAAGAAATTTGGCTTGTTACCAAAAACGCTCAAACTTTTACAGATGCACAATCGAAGAACATCCTGTCGGCTTTATCAGCCTGGACGTGCAACTGCTCTGCCCATAACCGTAAGGCTCTCGAGGGTATGAGGTCTGCAGAACGCATCACCGGGGGCAAACTACCTGCCCTCCAGGACACCTACACCACCCGATGTCACAGAAGGCCAAAAAGATCATCACGGACAACAACCACCTGAGCCACTGCCTGTTCACCCCGCTTCATCCAGAAG
Organism: Salvelinus sp. IW2-2015; assembly: GCF_002910315.2. Classification (NCBI taxonomy): domain Eukaryota; kingdom Metazoa; phylum Chordata; class Actinopteri; order Salmoniformes; family Salmonidae; genus Salvelinus; species Salvelinus sp. IW2-2015. Next base: position 34,266,404 of record NC_036872.1, on the reverse strand, counting down.
GCGAGGTCAGTACAGGTGCATCAAACGGGGACCGAGAGACTGAAAAACAGCTTCTATCTCAAGGCCATCAGACTGTAAAACAACTCACTAACTATGAGTGGCTGCCAACGTACTGACTCATTCTAGCCACTTTAATAATGAAAATGTATGTAATAAATGCATCACTAGCCACTTTAAACAATGCCACTTTATATCATGTTACATACCCTACATTACTCATCTCATATGTATATACGTACTCTATACCATCTACTGCATCTTGCCTATGCCGTTCCCTTCGCTCATCATACATCTTTAGTTCATATTCTTATTCATTCTTACGCTTGGGTGTAAGGTAGTTTTTGTGAAATTGTTAGATTACTTGTTAGATATTACTGCATGGTCGGAACTAGAAGCACAAGCATTTCGCTACACTCGCATTAACATCTGCTAACCATGTGTATGTGACAAATAAGATTTGATTTGAAATGATCTACTGTAGGATCTGTCTATACCAGGGATCTCCAACCATGTCCCTGGAGAGCTACTGTCCTGCAGATTTTCACTCCAACCCTAATCTAGCGCACCTGGTTCTAATATCTGGTTGATACGCTGAATCAGGTTAGTTACAACTGGGGATGGGTTTGAAAACCTGCTGGAGGGTAGCTCTACCCAGGAACAGGGTTGGAGAGCCCTGGTCTGTACAATATTATTCATTTTGAAATAAAAGGCTAAACTGATCCTAGATCAGCACTACTCTGAGGCGCTATGGGACACGGGCCTGGCTCAGCTGTATCACAGGGTTAGTAACATCTTGACCTCCCAACACAAACAGAACAAGTCAATGGTCCTTGATGATCAGACAGTTTCAGATTGATGGGTCTAGTTATTGAATAAAGTTCTTGGGCTATAGAGTTTAAATAACTTCCCTCCTGCATGGTTTCAAATCTGTATTGCTCTCCAGGGTTTGTGTGCTTGTCTGATCAATTTAATACTGATCATCAGTATTGTAGGCTTTATCTCTATAACATGATAAAACAATGACACTACTCTATACTGAAGAAAATAATCACATACTTTATTAATTACTGGATTGGCCAAATACATATCAGTATTTCTAAAACCAGAAATGGTTAATTATCTTCCTCACTCTTGTGGTAAAGAATTGTCATGCACATGTGCCCAAACCTTTTAATTCATAACAGTGAGGATGGAAGCTGCTGGTGGCAAGGAAATATGTTATGGATTCAAAACGCATCATGTTTGCTGTGGATCGCGCCTTTCTGAGCAACAGTGTGTGTGTTTAGCTAAGAACAGCTGACACAAGCTTCGTCAAGTTTCATTTTTACTATCAAGGTATCTTTTTTTTTTTCTTAGGGGGGTGATCAARTTTAATATTGCAGATAGATTGTGTGTTCTATCAATTTTATTGTTTACATKATTTCCAATCCCCCATATAATTATTTTCTTATAATTAAAAATATATATTTTCCATCTTTATTATTTTGCCCTAACCCTACCACCACTCCCTAATTGGAGTAAACTAACGAACAACAATACTTAAGCTTCTACTTACACTTTATACATACTGTATTCATTTTACAGACACAGTATATTTTACATTCGTTTTTAAAAAAAAATTTTTTTTTTATCCCACCCTTCAGTTACACTCAACCCCACCCATCTACCCCATCTAGGTATAATTTCTTAGGTCTTCATTTGAGATTGCATTCTGAAAAGGTGTAATTCGCAGATGAAGGCCTTTCCTTAGATTGTGTTAGGGGTCTTTGGAAGGCCACTGCTAACATACAGTGCATTCGGAAAGTTTTCAGACCCCTTGACTTTTCCCACATTTTTTTTACAGCCTTATTCAAAATMMATTAAATTATTTATTTCCCCTCATCAATCTATACACAATACCCCATAATGACAAAGTGAAAACAGTTTAAGAAATGTTTTCAAATGTATAAAAAAAAWAAAAAGATACCTTATTGTAAGTGTAACTATTCAGACCCTTTGCTATGAGTCTCYAAATAGAGCTCAGGTGCATCCTGTTTCCATTGATCATGCTTGAGATGTTTCTACTCGARGGGAGTCTACCTGAGGTAAATTCAATTGATTGGACATGATTTGGAAAGGCACACACCTGTTTATATAAGGTCCCATAGTTGACAATGCATGTCCGAGCAAAAATCAAGCCATGAGGTTGAAGGAATTGTCTGTAAAGCTCCGAGACAGGATTGTGTCGAGGCACAGATCTGGGAATGTCTGCAGCATTGAATGTTCCCAAGAACACAGTGGCCTCCAACATACTTAAATGGAAGAAGTTTGGAACCACCAAGACTCTTCCTTGAGCTGATCGCCCGGCAAAACTGAGCAATTGGTAGAGATGGGCCTTGGTAAGGGAGATGACCAAGTTTCCGATGGTCACTCTGACAGAGGTCCAGAGTTCCTCTGTGGAGATGGGAGAACCTTCCAGAAGGACAACCATCTTTTCAGCACTCCACCAATCAGGCCTTTATGGTAGAGTGGCCAGACGGAAGCCACTCCTCAGTAAAAGGTGCGTGACAYCCCTCTRGGAGTTTGCCAAATGGCACCTAAAGGACTCTCAGACCATGAGATAAGATTCTCTGGTCTGATGAAACCAAGATTGAACTCTTTGGCCTGAATGCCAAGAGTCACATCTGGAGGAAACCTGGCACCATCCCTACAGTGAAGCATGGTGGTGGCAGCATCATGCTGTGGGAATGTCTTTCAGCTGCAGGGACTGGGAGACTAGTCAGGATCAAGYGAAAGACGAACGGAGCAAAGTACAGAAAACCTGCTCCAGAGCGCTCAGGACGTCAGACTGGGGCGAAGGTTCACCTTCCAACAGGACAGCGACCAGAGCCCGGACTTGAACCTGACCAAACTTCTCTGGAGAGATCTGAAAATAGCTATGCAGCGACGATGCCAGATCTTGAGAGGATCTGCAGAAAAGAATGGGAGAAACTCCCCAAACACAGGTGTGCCAAGCGTCATACTCAAATAGGACGTGAGGCTGTAATCGCCGCCAAAGGTTCTTCAACAAAGTACAGAGTAAAGGGTCTGAATACTTATTTTAATGTGATATTTCAGTAAAAAAAATATATAATTTGCCAAAAATTATAAAAACATTTTTTGGGCTTTGTCATTATGGGATATTGTGTGTAGATTGATGAGAAAAAAAAACAATTTAATCCATTTTAGAATAAGGCTGTAACGTAACAAAATGTGAGATAAGTCAGGTGGTCAGAATACTTTTCCGAATGCACTGCAGCTAGCTTTCTATGTGGTTGTGCCATTTTCATGACCATGTTGTCTGTGTTGACAACGCACCTATTTACTTGTAGGAAATGTAGCTAGCTGGCTACATGCCTAGCAAGATACGAGTCTGCGGGCAAGTTCGCCAACGTAAGTTAGCAAGGTATCTCTAACTAGGTAGGTAGCTAGGTAGCTACACTGAACAAAAATATTAACGCACCATGTAAATTGTTGGACCCATGTTTCATGGGAAACTGGTCACAATTGAAGGAATGATGGATGGCGCTAAATACATGGAAATTCTTGAGGGAAACCGGTTTCAGTCTTCCAGAGATTTGAGACTGGGGACAATGACCCTAAGCAGGACAATGACCATAAGCATACTGCTAAAGCAACACTCGAGTGGTTTAAGGGGAAACATTTAAATGTCTTGGAATGGCCTAGTCAAAGCCCACACCTCATTCCAATTGAGAATCTGTGGGATGACTTAAAGATTGCTGTACACCAGCGGAACCCATCCAACTTGAAGGAGCTGGAGAAGTTTTGCCTTGAAGAATGGACAAAAGTCCCATTGGCTAGATGTGCCAAGCTTATAGAGACATGGTGGCTCTACAAAGTTCTGCACGCTCAAGTTTTCTGTTTGTTTTTGTTTTATTTCTTGTTTGTTTCACAATAAAACATATTTTGCATCTTTTTAAAGTGATAAGCATGTTGTGTAAATCAAGTGATACAAACTCCCKAAATAATTTTTCATTCCAGGTTGTAAGGCAACAAAATAGGAAAAATGCCTAGGGGGTGAATACTTTCGCAATCCACTGTATCTATATTCCCAGTCATGTGAAATCCATAGATTGGGGCCTAATTCATTTATTTCAATTGACTGATTTCCTGTAATGTACTGTAACTCAGGAAAATCTTTGAAATTYTTGCATGTTGCATTTATATTTTTGTTCAGTGCAGATAGATGTCTTTGACAGTTTTGCAGAATAGAAAAATATCCTCCGTTGTAGCTTACGTTAGCACTATTTTCATTCTAGTAAGAACTCACAGCTATGGAACTATTTAGAATTAGAATTTCCCTTGAGACTCGATGCAGCCAAGTCATTGTTTTGATTTTAAACGACAACTACGAAGATGACTAGTCATACATATCCATCTTATGTATTAGTGTAGCCTGCTAACTGTGACAGGAATCTTGCTAATCGTGATGATACTCCAAGAATTTTAGCTTTTCTGACGTTGCACACAGACCACTTTTTATTGATATTCTAATCAATATTGTCTCCAGAGCACTTTGTAACCACACTCTTCCCATAGAAACAAAGCAACATCACCCACTGATGAAAGAATGTACCAGAAGTACAGTTGCGGCCAAGTATGTTGGCACCCTTGCATGTTTCTTAAATTATTCTACATTTCTTTGGTCATCAACATTGCAGAACCAATTTTATTTTTGTAAACTTGAGTTAAAAAAAAATATTGAGAAAATAAAGACAAATGGCATGGACAAAATGATTGGCATCTCGAAGCTAGTACTTGATTGCTTCTTGTAGCCATCAATGAGCTTGCTGAACCTTTCTACTGACAATTTGGTCCACTTTTCAGTAGGGTCCGAGAGTGAAGTACTTACACTATAGTCTAACATGTTGGCTCAGCATTCCCGAACAGTCCCATTACAAGTCAGAATGTTGAACAAACTTCATTTCAACTTACTTTACCTGTTGTCCTCTGATTTTCTCCCTATGTCAGAGGTAATCTGAGACAAAATATACACAGGGAAGCATTATGAGATTCTTCTTTCTCATGGTCTGAGAGTCCTTTAGGTGCCCTTTGGCAAACTCCAAGCGGGCTGTCATGCGCCTTTTACTGAGGAGTGGCTTCAGTATGCTGGTCGCACGTGACAAACACTTGCACAATAGAGAGAAATAGTAATGTTGTCTTTTTGTTGGCACTATCTGGTTCGTTGGACAAAGCCTATGGGGGAAACGAATGTCGTTTTTGGATAAACACTGAAAATGGTGGTAAACATAGGCTTATGAGATCTTATATGTTTTGTTCTATGAGATAATCTTCATCAGCCAACTTCACTTATTCTGACTTTTGAAGTATTTATGTAAAGGTCATATTAACGGACTGATATTATCTCATAGAACAAAATGTATAAGCTCTCCTAAGCCTACTGTCAAAAGGACCAACAGCATGGACAAGCATTAAAGTGTAAATCTCTAATTGTACTCAACGTTCTGGTTTGTAGGGACTCTTTCTTTCACACTAAAAAGCCATGGGGTAACCATGGTAACAGTCTGTTCAGGCAAACTTTTCAGCAGCAAGCTGCCTTTTATACCATGGCTATAATTTAACATATTTACCGCTATCAATGTGTTCAACATCCACTGAAGTAGATAGCAAGTATACTAGATAGCAACAGTAGTTGCCTTGGTAACCAGACAAACAGACATGCTAGTTTATCTAGCCAAACCAGCAGGCCATAGCATACTATTATGAAAATCTAATTCAACGCCAATGTTTTCAATTCAACTTTTGCTTTCAAAAGCAGCTCAAACATAGAACATGTAAGAATGAACTATATTCATTGAATTCTACTGTGCAAATATACAGTGCATTATAGGGAAATAATGCACACTCTAGAATGCCCTTCAAGCCAATCAGAAACGAGTAATTAACAAAGTCATGGTATAAATATGGTAAATGCCATTCCATTTGCTTCGTTCCGGCCATTATTATAAGCCGTCCCCCCTCAGCAGCCTCCTGTGCTTTGGGGTTGTCTTCCTACTGGAAGACCCACAACCTTCAATGGAGATCCAGGTTATGGACACTGGGTTGACCATTGGACTACAAAACACCTGCTAATCTTCTGATTTTATTATGCCTTGTGCACATTTAAGGCCCCCAGTTTCAAAGGCAGCAAAGCAACCTCACAGCATTATCATAGCTTCCCCATGTTTGATTGTAGTGAGGATGTTCTTTTAATTGAATGCTTCATTTGGTCCTCTGTAAACCCAGGGCTGATCTGGATCTGGATCTTGGTCCACAGAACATTTTCCCCAGGATTAAGGCTTGTTTAGGTGGGTTTTTGAGAAGTTCAATCAGGCTTTCTAGTCTCCTTCAGCAGTGAGGTCTTCCTATGTTTACCAATGGCTAAATTAAGTGTTCATAGAAAACAACACCCTCTCTACAATCAATTATGGGTGTAGTTCGATAATAATGTGAGGTTGCTTTGCAGCCTCTAGTGCTGTGGGCCTTGAATGTGTGCAAGGTATCATAAAATCAGCAGATTATCAAGGTGTTTTGGAGTGCAACATTCAACCCTGTGTCCAAAAACTGTATCGTTTTTGAAGGTTGTGGGTCTTCCAGTAGGACAACAACCCCAAACACACATAAAAAGCACCCTGGAATGGTACAGAAAGAAACGCTGGACTGTTTTGGAGTGGCCAGTGAAGAGTCCAGATCTGAATCGCATCCATAACATATGGCGAGAGCTGAAAACAGCAGTTGGTGGAGGGCACCCCTCTAACATTGAAGAGTTGCCAGTAGAAAGGTGCAATGTGCTCATTGATGGCTACAAGAAGCGTTTGTCGGCAGTTATGTTGGCCAAAGGCTGTGCAACCATGTACCAAATCTGGGGCGCCAATAGTTTAGTCCATGCCATTTGTCTATTTTCTAAATTTAAATTGTTAACTTAAATTTACAAAAATAAATTGGTTCTACAATGTTGAAAATTCAATACGGTGTGGAGACCAAATGTTGTTTTCAATTTCAACTTATTTCAGAAGAAATAGGAAATTATTTAAGAAAAGTGCAATGGTGCCAATATATGTATGGAAAAACTACCTAACATAAGGAATGGGACCAGCACACAGAAATTGTTGTGGCATTTTGCTTAACATTTCAAGGGGGGGTTGAGAAATGGCCATAGTCTGATCGATGTCCTATCATATGCACTGACTCAAAGACCAGTCTCCCAGTTGTGACATTTCACTGTGAAATACAAAGAAACAGATTAATAGACAGGTCTGTGAAAAGCTGCAGTACTCTGTGCTATTCCCAATCTTATAGAGCATGCATGACACTATCTTGATATCAAAATAAAAACATTTAATAAAATAAAAACATTTCTGAAATGACTCATTTGTTACAAGCACATTTCCTCTGATCCTTGTTTCCATGTTTCCTCTCCTTAACTCTTATCACTTCCCTCTGACTTTGGGTAGGAAATGAGTGAAGGCTAGGAAAAGAGGACACAAGGAGTCGAGGAAAGGCTATTGAGATTCAGCCCTGGTTAGGTTGAAACGTGTTGCACTATGCTGCTGTATGAATTGCCAAAGGGCTGATCTTTCATTACTTTGTATCGAGTGAGTTGAGAAAACACTTTTGCATCTAAAACCAAAGGCTACCCTGTTAGTATACACATAATGTAGGCTACATGCATTCTCTCTTTTGTCATTTTGGATTGTAGTTTCTTCATGCCTCTAGATGGCAGTCTATCACAGTAATTTCCTTACTGAACCGACCTACTCCTACACACCAAGCTCTGTCTCTCTGTTCTTGTAGCTTTAGGGCCTTTTGTGTGTTAATTTAACAGTTTAAAAAAATTCTACTAACCAAATCCCGGATTGCCCCTTTACTTTATCTTGTATTTAACTGTATTTTAATATTTCATCATTATGCCTACTTGATGTGAAAAAACAAATAGTTTCACTTGTTTTGATCTTTTAACCAAGTCTTCTGGGATGCATACGTTATAAAGTGGATAATAAATTATTTTATTCACACAGTTACAGACAGTTAAAGTCACACAGTTACAGACAGAGKGCTGTATAGCCTATTTCATCAGTGAGTAGGCTAAATCAAATCAATGTTTATTTTGACGCGTACACGGTTTAGAAGCTGTTATAGCGGGTGCAGCGAAATACTTGTTAATAGCACCGAACAGTGCAGTAAAATGTCAAACAAGTACAAGTACACAAATAATCAGACACAAGAAATCAAGAATGGCGAATCCAGGTAACAACCCAAATAATTCTGAGCATCATTGTTAGTTCTTCTGAGTATCATTGTTAGTTCTTCTGAGCATCATTGTTAGTTCTTCTGAGCATCATTGTTAGTTCTTCTGAGCATCATTGTTAGTTCTTCTGAGCATCATTGTTAGTTCTTCTGAGTATCATTGGACGCAGCTTAGATTTTCTGACTCCGTCTCCCTTTGAAATGTAGAAGACAGGCAGCTTTCGAACTGTGAGGTAGGAGTTGTGACTGTAGGATAGAATGGTTTCCCCTCTCAGAGTTGCAGAGAGAAGCAGCTGCTTTTGTTGTCAGGAGGACTGCCTGCATGGGGACCAGGTGTGCAGCTCTGTGCTCTGCTTTGTGAGGCTGTGCCTGCCTGCGTCATTGGGACAGACATGCCAGGGATTTTACTGCCTGTGTGATCTGTTATGAAACGAGTGAGAGAGAGGGGGATCAGGCTGGAGGACAGATATGATGAAGGGAAGGAGGGAGATGTGAGAAAGGACGGAGAGAGAGAGGGAGGGAAGGGGGTGTAAGCACCGTGGTTCAAATCCTCGAGATGGTAATGTGGAAAAATCTGCAGTGGTAGAAAAAGTACCCAACTGTCATACTTGAGTAAAAGTAAAGATACCTTAATAGAAAATGACTCAAGTAAAAGGGAAAGTCAGCCAGTAAAATACTACTTGAGTTAAAGTGTAAAAGTATTTGGTTTTAAATATACTTAAGTATCAAAAGTAAATGTAATTGCTAAAATATATGTAAGTATCAAAAGTAAAAGTATAAATCATTTCACATTCCTTATATTAAAACCTGTTTGGGATAGGGGGCAGCATTTTCACATTCGGATGAAAAGCGTGCCCAGAGTAAACAGCCTGCTCCTCAGGCCCAGAAGCTAATATATGCATATTATTAGTAGATTTGGATAGCAAACACGGAAGTTTCTAAAACTGTTTGAATGATGTCTGTGAGTATAACAGAACTCATATGGCAGGCGAAAACCTGAGAAATATCCAACCAGGAAGTGGGAAACCTGAGGTTTGTAGTTTTTCAAGTCATTGCCTTTTGAATATACAGTGTCTATGGGGTCATATTGGACTTCCTACGACTTCCACTAGATGTCAACAGTCTTTAGAACCTTGTTTCAGGCTTCTACTATGAAGGGGGAGCGAATAAGAGCTGTTTGACTAAGGGGTCTGGCAGAATGCCATGAGCTAAGTCAGGCGTGCGCCCGTGAGAGTGAGCTGCGTTCCTTTTAATTTCTAAAGACAAAGGAATTGTCCGGTTGAAACATTATTGAAGATTTATGATAAAAACATCCTAAAGATTGATTCTATACATCGTTTGACATGTTTCTACGAACTGTAATAGAACTTTTTTGACTTTTCGTCTGGACTTTCGTCTGGACCCGCGCCTTGTGAATTTCGATTGGTGAACTAAACTCGCTAACAAAAAAGAGGTATTTGGACATAAAGATGAACTTTATCGAACAAAACGAACATTTATTGTGGAACTGGAATTCCTGGGAGTGCATTCTGATGAAGATCATCAAAGGTAAGTGAATATTTATAACTCTATTTCTGACTTTTACTGACTCCACAACATGGCGGGTATCTGTATGGCTTGTTTTTGTGGCTTAGCGCTGTACTCAGATTATTGCATGGTGTGCTTTTTCGGTAAAGCTTTTTTGAAATCTGACACAGCGGTTGCATTAAGGAGAAGTATATCTTTAATTCTATGCATAACACTTGTATCTTATATCAACGTTTATGATGAGTATTTCTGTAAATTGATGTGGCTCTCTGCAAATTCGCCGGATGTTTTCGAGGCACAACATTACTGAACATAACGCGCCAATGTAAACTGAGATTTTTGGATATAAATATGAACTTTATCGAACAAAACATACATGTATTGTGTAACATGAAGTCCTTTAAGTGTCATCTGATGAAGATCATCAAAGGTTAGTGATTAATTTTATCTCTATTTCTGCTTTTTGTGACTCCTCTCTTTGGCTGGAAAATGGCTGTATGTTTTTGTGACTAGGCGCTGACCTAACATAATCGAATGGTGTCCTTTCGCTGTAAAGTCTTTTTGAAATCAGACATGATGGCTAGATTAACAAGAAGTTAAGCTTTAATTTGGTGTATTGCACTTGTTAATGTATGAAAGTTAAATATTTCCCCAAAATATTTTTCAATTTCGCGCTCTGCCATTTCAGCGGATGTTGTCTAGGGGTTCCGCTAGCGGAACCTAGTCTTAAGTAAACCAGACAGCACCATTTTCTTGTATTTTTTTTTTTTTACAGATAGCCAGGGGCACACACCACAACTCAGATAAACAAAGCATTTATGTTMACTAATTCCACCAGATCAGAGGTAGTAGGGATGACCAGGGATGTTCTGTTGATAAATGTGTGAATTCGACCATTTTCCTGTCTGCTAAGCATTCAAAATGTAACAAGTACTTTTGAGTGTCAGAGAAAATTACATTATTTTCTTTAGCAATGTAGTGAAGTAAAAGTTGTCCTTGAGCATGGTAGTTAACCCCCAACAACAACTGCTCCCCGATTCCCGATGGCGTGGACATCGATCAAGGCAGGCCCCCACACCTATCCGATTCAGAGGGGTTGGGTTAAATGCGGAAGACACATTTCGGTTGAATGCATTCAGTTGTGCAGCTGACTAGGTATCCCCTTTCCTCTTTGTCTTCTTGTGTAATGTCTACCTTCTACTGATTAACCGTTTCCATATTCCTCTCTTAATTAAAAATGTGATGTGAAGGAGAGGTGCTCCCACTATCATAGCTGCTCCTCCGCAGGCTTCAGTAGACCAGTATCCTGACTGGTGTATCCTGACTGGTAGCCCGGCTCAGGGCTTGTAAGACCACTGAGCTGYCAATCCCTATACTTGGAGACACCTGGCCAGGTATGGATATGGAGAGCCACCAGTCAAGATACTGGTAGCGGGAGCTATGATAGTGGGAGGCCCTACCTGGTTCCCCCCACCCACACACACACACACATAGGCAAACAAAGACAAAACCTTGAAAAGTTCCTCAAGTTAAGATTGATCTCCAAATTAATACATGATGGAGATTAGAATACAGGCTAGAGACATTTTTAGGAAAACAATGTTTGGCTCGGTCGAGAAAGTTTTGGGTTAAGTTATGCAGACAATTATTTGAAAAGTAATTCCTACTGTGGGCCCAACATGCTTCTCTTATGCTTTTGGATCATCTCAATTTATGCAAATCTGTGGCGATGTGATATCATATGCAGCTGGTTTCTCAAATGTCAGAGAAGGCTGCATATCCATAACAACAGGAGCAGACAGCAGTGGGGATCTGCTGATGTGGTTTCCATTAACATATCTGCAGGCAGTTTTAAAGAGGGAGGGAGGGACAGAGAGGGAGGGATGGAGTAAGATAGGGAGGGAGGGTGGTTTAGAGGGAGTGAGAGTGGATGGGGGGGAAAGGGGGATGGAGAAAGGGAGGTAGAGGTCTTCTCATTTTGAAATGGACACGGGGCTTTGTCCCGGACCTTACCCAAATGCAGCTGCCCCCACGGATCAGAGGAAAACCAGACCCGGTCAGGTCCAGACCCAGTCTGATCCGAGTGAGGGAAGCAGCAGAAAAGCTATGTCATTAACTGAGCTGTTAATGTTCGAGCCAAGGGAGAGAGGAACGGAGGAGCTCTAGCAGCAGCAGGTGTGTGTGTGTGTGTGTGTGCGCACGTACGGTCGCTCACGCTTACGAGATGCAGGGAGAGAGAAAAGGSAACAATCAAGCAGACTCGCACTAGTTACTAACTTCCAGCTGCCAAAACTAGGTTATTTGTCTCCCAATCTGATTACACAGTACCTGTTTTGCCTGCATCAAACAGAGTCCAGAAGCTAGCTAGCCAGCTAGCCTGGTAGGCTAATTGAGGCTATATAGGCTGCGCTTTCCCCCTCCTACACAATTAGCAGCCTACCTGTTGGCTCTTGGTGGTTGTAGCCTATCCTTTTAATTTCAGATATACTATCCTCACTGATGCTCAGCTGGAAACTACTAGACTGTAATTATCATGTTATCACATTGGATTAGACCCTGTCATAAATTACAGACCATTAGATGACACACAATGCCCCAGTCTAGCCCTGCTTGTTGTGTCACTGTCGGAGCCATCGTGTGTATGTGTGTGTGTGTGTGTATGTGTGTAATACTCCACGGGGCTGTAAAGTGATCTAATCTCTCCCATCTGTCCTCATTCAGTAAGTGTACTGTAGATAGGCGTTTGTTGATCTCTATCCATCAGCTATCCAACATTTTGTTACTGTAGATCAGTGGTCACAAACCGGTCGATCTTGATCGACTTGTCGATCTCCAAGGAATTTCTAGTCGATCGCCAAACATTTCTGTAAAAAACATAACGATAAAGCCTTGTTCCTATTTTTTTGTATTTGGTCGGGCTGTTGGTGGTAGGTGGAGCCAATTCAGTTGCCCTGCGCGCCGGGAAGGCAAACTGTTGCCATTTCATGTGTACAAACTCTGCTTCCCGGTGGGCCTGTAGAGGATATCAAGTGTCCTACAGGCCTACCGCTGGCCAATCAGATTGCTCAAATGACAGAGTCTGCAGTAATTTAGCAGGCCTAAAAGAAAGCTACGGCAAAATTGATATTGTGAGATTTCAAAACGTTTAAAACCACGACTAGAGAGAGACGGTCAACGAATACAGGAAAGAGCTGATGTTTTTATGAGTGAGTTCATGTTTAAATTCTTACTCAGCAATGTCAACTTTGTATTCAACACTTATAAACCATAAAATGTGCATTCTTCCTATTTCCACTCAGCGCTACAACAAGCAGTGCAGCAGTAATGAATGAGTAGGAAAGTGTATCTGTAGGCTTGCATTGTTGTTATTATTAGCGGCTTGGGTCTTTTTTAATATCAAGGAATATTTCACTTTATCTGTTCATAAGAGTAACAACATGAATTTGTGCACGAGACAGAAATAATCCGGTGCGACTCGAGTTTCGCCATCAACTGGAAGACTGTGTCCCTTTCTGGTTTGGTCAGAGTCAGTGGAGGAAAGGGAGAGCGGGAGGGATGTTGAGAGATGGACCCTCAGTCTGCTGACCATCAGATTAAGGCACCATCAGCCCAGTAAAATAAAAAGCAAATTATTTAAATGTGTGCTCACTCAGCTGTGACTCACAAGTAATACCACAATGGATCTATTACCGGTGTTATCATATAGCCTACCTCAAATTTTGAAATAAAATTAAAACTTCTTACTGCTAGCGGAACCCTTCGACAATATCCGCTGAAAAGGCAGAGCGCGAAATTAAAAAATATTTTTCCTGAAATATTTAACTTTTATACATTCACAAGTGCAATACACCAAATGAAAGCTTAACTTCTTGTTAATCTACCCATCGTGTCCGATTTCAAAAAGCCTTTACAGCAAAAGCACACCATATGATTATGTTAGGTCAGAGCCTAGTCACAAAAACATACAGCCATTTTCTAGCCAAAGAGAGGAGTCACAAAAAGCAGAAATAGAGATAAAATGAATCACTAACCTTTGATGATCTTCATCAGAAGGCACTCATAGTACTTCATGTTACACAATACATTTATGTTTTGTTCGATAAAGTTCATGTTTATATCCAAAAATCTCAGTTTACATTGGCGCGTTATGGTCAGTAATGTTGTGCCTCGAAAACATCCGGCGAATTTTCAGAGCCACATCAATTTACAGAAATACTCATCATACACTTTGATAAAAGATACAAGTGTTATGCACAGAATTAAAGATATACTTCTCCTTAATGCAACCACTGTGTCAGATTTCAAAAAAGCTTTACCGAAAAAGCACACCATGCAATAATCTGACACAAAAACAAGCCATACAGATACCCACCATGTTGTGGAGTCAACAGAAGTCAGAAATAGCATGATAAATATTCACTTACCTTTGATGATCTTCATCAGAATGCACTCCCAGGAATTCCAGTTCCACAATAAATGTTTGTTTTGTTCGATAAAGTCCATCATTTATGTCCAAATACCTCCTTTTTGATAGCGCGTTTAGATCACAAATCCAAAATCACGAGGCGCGGGCAAGTCCAGGCGAAAGTTCAGACGAAAAGTCCAAAAAGTTATATAACAGTTCGTAGAAACATGTCAAACGATGTATAGAATCAATCTTTAGGATGTTTTTAACATAAATCTTCAATAATGTTTCAACCGGAGAATTCCTTTGTCTTTAGAAATGCAATGGAACGCAGGTCGCTCTCACGACCATGCGCTTGACCAGCTCATGGCACTCTGCCAGACATCTGGTTGAAACAGCTCTCATTCTCTCCCCCTTCACAGTAGAAGCCTCAAACAAAGTTCTAAAGACTGTTGACATCTAGTGGAAGCCCTAGGAAGTGCAATATGACTCCATAGACACTGTATATTAGTTGAAAAACTACAAACCTCAGATTTCCCACTTCTTGGTTGGATTTTTCTCAGGTTTTCTTCTGCCATATGAGATCTGTTATACTTACAGACATCATTCAAACAGTTTTAGAAACTTCATAATGTTTTCTATCCAAATCTACTAATAATATGCATATCCTGCCTGAGTAGCAGGAAGTTTACTCTGGTCACGCTTTTCATCCGAACGTGAAAATGCTGCCCCCTATCCCAAACAGGTTAAAAAAATATCCCGAACAACAATGCATTGGCAGGTAAATTCAAGCAAAACCAGTATGCGTTGATAATGTATTGGGCCTAGAGTTTCCTACACAAACCTCATTGCTACAGAACTGTTTTTAGTTGGTGCATAGGCTTACATTTTTTAAGTCATGTTAATAAAAAATCAGAGCGGTAGATCTCGGCATGTATTTTGACTCAGAAAGTGATCTTGACTCAGAAAAGGTTGGTGACCACTGCTGTAGATAGTCTTTGTTGATCTCTATCCATCAGCTATCCAACACCTTGTTACTGTAGGTGGTTGTTAGGACTCCAGCCAACCCACTGAGGCTGGGAGACGCACTGCCAGACTTAGCTTATTTTACCCATACAACCACACAATTTGAGTCTGCTCCAAGTCTGGTACTCCAGCCATCTTCCTGAGTCTCTGCTCTATTGAGACAATTCAGGACTGAGTTGAGAACAGATTGTTGAATTCTGCCCCCTTCTCACCCATGTGGTTCAAACTTTTCAAAGCAGCTTCACCCATCATTCCTCCTGCTGAGAGGACTGGGTATGTGTCGGTGTGTGTGTGGGTTGTTGATCTGTGTACAGTGGAGCGTGGCAGCACTGCTGTGATTATCTCGGTCTGGCTAAATGCCCACTCCAGACTACCAGCTCCCAGCATGCCCCTCTCATGCACCCCCACCTCGGCCCTGCTGGCAGGTGCTATTACATGTTTAGTAATGAGCACAACGTTGTGTCTCTCTCCTCTCTATCTTTCTCTCTCTCTTTCTCATTTTCTCTCACTCTATCTTTGTCTCCCTTTTTTTCTCTCGCTCTCACCCTCTGTAATCCCCTCCTCCTGTTGTAATCCTTCTAGGACAGCTAGAGTGTGACAGCTAGACAGCTAGCCAGTGTGCCATCATCCTGGGAGTGGCTTTATTAATATACACTGCATAGTAAGGATGGGAATTGCCAGGGACTAATACGATATTATCACCATACTGAGGGACCTCAACATACCATATTATCACCATACTGAGGGACCTCAACATACCATATTATCACCATACTGAGGGACCTCAACATACCACATTATCGCCATTACATGAGAGACCTCAACCATCAACAATTATCCCCTTTATTGAGGACCACTCAATGCATACCATATTATCACCATACTGAGGGACCTCAACATATGATATCACCATACTGAGGACCTCACCATACCATATTATCACCCATACTGAGGGACCTCAACACTATACTGAGGGACCTCACCATACCATATTATCACCATACTGAGGGACCTCAACATACCATATTATCACCATCTGAGGGACCTCACCATACCATATTATCACCATACTGAGGGACCTCACTCCATTTATCACCACACTGAGGGACCTCAACATACCATTATAAACATTACTGATGGACCTCAACATACCATATTATCACCATACTGAGGACCTCAATATACCATTATTATCACCATACTGAGGGACCTCACCATACCATTATACACACACTGCATTAATTCCTGTTTTTCTCCTTGCCTGATTATTCCCTGTTTCTCCTTCCTCTGCCCTGATTAATTCCCTGTTTCTCTTCTCTGCCCTGCATTATTCCCTGTTTCTCCTTCCTCTGCCCTGCATAATTCCCTGTTTCTCCTTCCTCTGCCTGCATTATCCCTTTTCTCCTTTCCTGCTCGCGTTAATTCCCTGTTTCTCCTTCTGCCCTCATTTTCCCTTTTCCTTCCTCTGCCTGCTTAATTCCCTGTTTCTCTTCTCTGCTGCTTAATTCCCTGTTTTTCCTCTCTCCCTGCATTTTCCCTGTTTTCCTCCTCTGCCTGCATTAATTCCTGGTTTTCCTTCTCTCCCTGCATTATTCCCTGTTTCCTTCCTCTGCCCTGCATTAATTCCTGTTTTCCTTCTCTGCCTGATTTTCCATTTTCTTCTCTTCCTGTAATTCCTGTTTCTCCTTCACCTTGCCCCGCGTTAATTCCCTGTTTCTCCTTCCTATGCCTTCATTTCCCTGTTTCTTCCTCTGCCCTGCTTATTCCTGTTTTCCTTCTCTGCCCTGTGTTTCCCTTGTTTCTTCCTTCTCTGCCCTGCATTAATTCCTTTTTCCTTCCTCTGCCCTGCATTAATTCCTGTTTCTCCTTCCTGCCCTTCATTAATTCCCTGTTTCTCCTTCCTCTGCCACGTTATTCCCTGTTTCTCCTTCCTCTGCCTGCATTATTCCCTGTTTCCTCCCTCTTTACTTTCTTGCCGTTCTCCCTCTCTCCATAGTTATCTCTCTCTGTCGTCCTTGCTCTTCGTCCGTCTCTGTCTCTAGTGTGAAGGACAGGGTATTTCCCACTTCTTCCTCTCGTTATGGAGCGGTATTTCACACTCTCCTCTCGTTTATGGGCAGGGTACCTCCCACTCTCTCCTCGTTTAGGACGGGTTCACCACTCTCTCTTTAAGGACGGTATTTCACCACTCTCCTCTCGTTTATGGAGACAGGGTATTCACCCTCTCTCTTTCTGTTTAAGGAACAGGGTATTCACCACTCTCTCTCTCGTTTAAGGACCAGGTATTTCACCACTCTCTCTCTCGTTTAGGAGAGAGGTATTTCACCACTCTCTCTCTCGTTTAAGGGACAGTGATTTCACCTCTCTCTCGTTTAAGGAGACAGGGTATTGCCATTCTCTCTCGTTAAGGCACCTTCTCTCTTTAGACTGTCAGACCGGTGCGAGAAACAGTCATAATAATGTCAGAACCGCAGATGAGGCAGACACAGCAGTACTAGAGATGGTGGTTAATTAAGAACAAAATCTTCAAGCAACGAACTAAATCCACAATGTCCAAATAAAGCCAAGAGGCACAAATGGAATCTCCCAAATACAAAAAACTCCACAAATGGTAAAAAATAGCAGGGAAAACAAACCTCAAAGACTACTCAAAATACACAAGACTAAACCAGAGAACCTCTGGAAAATCCAATAAAAAATATCTGTAAAGAACAAGGCTTGGGCTGAGGCTGGGTGCTATTACAAACACTGAGCAAGGAACTGAGGAACACACGGGTTTATACAACAAGGGAATGACTACAGTGCAAACAATAATTAGAGCAAGAAACAAAAGGTACAAAAAGTGCAGGGACATCTAGTGCCAAACCCACAGTCTTGGCCAAACTGACAGGCAGGGGTATTTCACCACCTCTCTCTCGTTTAAGGAGACAGGTGGTTTCACACTTCTCTCTCGTTTAGAACACGGTATTTACACTCCTCCTCTCGTTTAAGGAGACAGGTATTTCACCTCTCTCTCTCGTTTAAGGACGAGGGTATTTCACCACTGTTCTCTCGTTTAGACAGGTATTCACCCTCTCTCTTGTAAGGGACAGGGTATTCACCACTCTCTCTCTCGTTTAAGGAGACAGGTATTCACCTCTCTCTTGTTAAGGAGACAGGTATTTCACCACTCTCTCTCTCTATCCTCTATAGTTCTTTCTTCATCTTGTCACCTCTCACCTTGTTGAGACAGTATATTCACCTCTCTCTCCAAAGGTTCTCTTTCTGGCTCGATTTTGTCGCTCTCTCCTCTCTCTCTTCTCTCTCTCTCTCTTCCTCTCTCTCTCTGTCTTCTGTCTGTCTGTCTGTCTGTCTGTCGTCTGTCTGTCTGTCTGTCTGTCTGTCTGTCTGTCGTCTGTCTGTCTGTTCTGTCTGTCTGTCTGTCGCTTCTCTCCTCCCTTTATTCTCTCTGTCTCTTCTCTTCTCTGTCTGCCTTCTCCTCCCTCTTATTTCTCTCTCTGTCTCTTCTCTCTTCTTCTCTGTTCTGCCTCTCTCATCTTTATTCTTCTCTGTCTCTCTCTCTCTCTCTCTGTCTGCCTCTCTCCCTCTTTATTCTCTCTCTGTCCTCTCTCTCTCTCTCTCTGTCTGCCTCTCCCTCCCTCTTTTTCTCTTTCTGTCTCTCTCTCTCTTCTCTTCTGCGTCTCTCCTCCTCTTTATCTCCTCTCTTGTCTCCTCTCTCTCTCTGTCTCTCTCCTCTCTCCTCTCTGTTCCTGTCTGTCTCCTCCTCTCTCTCTCTCTGTCTGTCTGTCTTCCTCTCTCTCTGTGTCTGTCTCTCTGTTCTTTCTCAGTCTCTCTCTGTTTTGTCTCTCTTTTCTCCCTCTACCCCCCCCCCCTCTCTCTTTTCTCACTCTCTTTCTGGCAAGTATAACGTAGGTTTCTATGGACAGAGCGTTACCTATCTGCCATGTTCATATCAGCCCTCTATATTAAAGCCTGCGCAGTGGCTCTATCGCTGCTTTTTGGGAAATTGGTTGATAATTCTTTCCTCTCAAATGAAGGGAGTGGAAATGTAATATAATAATAATATACGCCTCAGTCCCAAGCAGATTGTGATATTTGACATTGTGCCTCCACTCTCTCTTCCTTCTAGCATATTCCGTCTCAGAGAATTACATCAAAGTGGGGAGTTTTTGTTAACACAAATTAAGATATGAGGACACTCGCTTGCAACAGGTCATCTGATTCAAAATGAATCTTGGTATTGCAAAGAAAGATGTTTGCGTTGATGTTTGACATTGTATGTAACATTCCCTGTTTAACCTCTCTCTCTCTC
The DNA here is from genome assembly GCF_002910315.2 of Salvelinus sp. IW2-2015. NCBI lineage: Eukaryota > Metazoa > Chordata > Actinopteri > Salmoniformes > Salmonidae > Salvelinus > Salvelinus sp. IW2-2015. The sequence continues at coordinate 34,246,848 of NC_036872.1, read as the reverse complement.
TCTCTCTCTCTCTCTCTCTCTCTTCTCTCTCTCTCTTCTCTCTCTCTCTCTCTCTCTCTCTCTCTCTCTCTCTGTCTGTCTGTGGGCTGTCTGTCTGTCTGTGTCTGTCTGTCTTCTGTCTGTCTGTCTGTCTGTCTGTCTGTCTGTCTGTCTGTCTGTCCTGTCTGTCTGTCTGTCTGTCTGTCTGTCTTCTACCTCATTACACTGTCAGAAGAGCAGGTGGCTTCTACAACTTTAAACGAGCTGTCAACCAGGTCGCCATTGTTTCACTACTCAAGTCTTTTCTGAGCTGTCAGCCAATGACTGGTCTCGCGATCATCAAGACCACCACTAGTGGAACACTCTGCCTATGAGTAGGGTCATTACTTATAGAGCCCATCGGGACACCTCTCCACTAGTAGCATATGCCTGTGTCCATATGGAGACAACAGCCATTCCAGCCTCTGTCTGACCTGTCTCTATCCGCTCTCTGTCTCATCTCTGGAGAGAGGTTGACTCTGTCAAATCTGCTGGGGTCCAACAGGGTGTCGTGTTGTACGTATAACTCTCCAAAGGCTGTATTGTGTAACCTTACCCTTTGATGATGCCCAAATAGAGAGAGAGAGAGAGAGGAACATCACTGAGAAGAGGGGAACGTCACGAGAGAGAGGGACACATCACTGACGGAGAGGGTACCCAAGAAGAGAGGGGACATCACAGAGAGAGACTCAGAGGGGAGAGGGCATCATGAGAGAGGTACATCATGGAGAAAGGACACATCATGAGAGAGAAGCATCAAAGAGAGAGAAGGGCACATCACAAGAGAGGAAGGCACACATCAAGAGAGAGAAGGGACACATCACAAGAGAGAGAGGACCATCACGAAGAGAGAGAGTGACACCTCACGAGAGAGAGGGACAGACGAGGAGAGGGGACACTCACGAGGAGAGGGGCACATCACGAGAGAGAGAGGACACATCACGAGAGAGAGGGAACATACGATAGAGAGGGGACACATACGAGAGCGAGACATCGAGAGAGAGACAATCACAGAGGAGGGGACATCACGAGAGAGAGGACACATACACGAGAGAGGAACATCACGAGAGAGGGGACACATCACGAGAGAGAGGGACACGCAGCGGACACTCATGAGAGAGAGGACACATACAAGAGAGAAGACCACAAAAGGAGGAGAGTGCATCACGAGGAGAGGGGACACATCAGAGAGAGGGGACACATCACGAGAGAGAGAGGGACATCAAAAGAGAGAGGGACAATCACAAGGAGGAAGGACAATACAGAGAGAGAAGAGACACTCACAAGAGAGAGAGGGACACATCACGAAGAAGGGAGGACATCACGAGAGAGAGAGAGAGAGAGGGACACATCATGAGGAGAGGAGGGACGCATCACGAGAGAGGGACACTCATGCGAGAGAGTGGACGCACGAGAGAGAGGGGACACACTCACGAGAGAGAGAGAGCGGGGGGGGGGACACGGCATGAGAGAAGGGACACATCACGAGAGAGAGGAGACACGCACGGGAATAGAGAGAGAGGGACACATCCATGAGAGAGAGGGACACATTGAGAGAGAGAGACTGGCATGAGAGAGAGGGGACATCATCTACAGCGAGACGAGAGAGAGAGAGAAGGACACGGCAATGAGAGAGAGGGAACATCACGAGAGAGAGAGGACACGGCACGAGAGAGAGAGAGGAGAGAAGAGAGAGAAGAGGGGGCACATCATGAGAGAGAGGGGAACACATCAGAGAGAGAGAGAGAGAGAGAGAGAGAGGGGGCGACATGATACGAGAGTGAAGAGAATGGGGACACATCACGAAGATGAACAGAGGAGGAGAGAAGAGAAGAGAGGAACATCACTTGAGAGAGAGAGTAGAGGAAAGAGAGATGGGGAACCACATCCCAACGACAAAAGAGAAGAGATAGACTCGAGAGGAGAAGTACGAGAGGGGAGAGAGAGAGAGAGAGAGGCGACACATCATGAGAGAGAGAGAGGGGACACATCATGAGAGAGAGAGAGGGGACACATCACGAGAGAGGGAGGGGATACATTGTAGGATGACACATTTTGCACACGGGAAACTCCGAAGTGTGCAAGTGAGTTATGCCCGATCAGTGTGTTTGCTAACCAACACCATTCCTCTCCATACACACACGTCTACACAAATATGATTAAACCTTATTGCCATCTGTGCAGTCAGTGCACTGACAGTTCTTTCATTACTGAAGCTTATTGGCCCCATATAAATGATTTCTATGATTGGCCCATCGTCAGTCTTCCGTTTTCCCATTGGAGGCTGTGACAGTCAACACTGCTGAAGTTAGGCCGACACACATGCTCTAACAGCTGGTTGTGTGTCTCATCAGGAATGTGCAGAGGATCACAGTGGGCTCAGGCTGCCACATCCCCCTACTGATCCTGTGTTCACTCTTTGTTTTCTTATTAGCCTTTTAGGAAATATCCCTATATACTGTGTATTAACAGATAGGTCTACCCCCCCTAGCGGCCATGTTGCTAATTCTAAAACTTGCATTTATATTTTAGTAATTTAGTAGATGCTCCTAACGAAGCAATTAGGGTGATGTGCCTTGCTCAAGGGCTCATCAACAGAATTTTCAACTAGTTGGCTCTGGGATTCTAACCAGCATCCTTTTGGTTACTGGCCAAACGCTCTTAACCGCTTGGCTACCTGCTGCCCTTGTGCTGCTGCTAATACTAACCTGTTGTATATGTTTCCTGTGTTAACAGATAGCCACCCAGGAAGCGGTGCTAATAGCCATGGTAGCCTGTCTGGACTGTCCACACCAGTGGCCGGAGCTGATCACCATCCTGCTGGAGCCAGTGAAGGATCAGGACAGGCCACAGCAGAACAGGGCTCTGTTCACCTTCTACCACATCACCAAGACCCTCGCTTCCAAACGACTGTTTTAGGGCGTAAGCACGTCTGCCTGCCATTAGATCTTCTTCTCTTTTTACATGGACTTCTCTCACCCCACTTAAAAAAATAAGAATTATTCCGAACCTCATTAGCTCCTTCCAAGGCGGCTACTATTCCTTGGGCACAACCACGATTATGCAATTACATACAATAAAACAGTACATAACACAACATGTTATTACACACCACTATTCCATAACATATCTACAATACAAAATAAATAATAGCGCAAAATAGCAATATTAAATAAATAAAATTTGATTTGATTTGATTTAAAGTGTATGTGTGTAGAGTGTGCGTGTGTTAGCATGTGTGTGTGTGTAGAGTGTGCGTGTGTTAGCATGTGTGTGTGTGCCAGTCCACACTGTTCCATAAGGTGTGCTCTCGCACCTTGGCTAACCGGGCTATCTGCATTGTGTCCCACCACCCACCAACCCCTCTTTTACGCTACTGCTACTCTCTGTTCATCATATATGCATAGTCACTTCAACCATATCTACATGTACATACTACCTCAATCAGCCTGACTAACCGGTGTCTGTATGGAGCCTCGCTACTTTTATAGCCTCGCTACTGWATATAGCCTGACTTTTTACTGTTGTTTTATTTCTTTACCTACCTATTGTTCACCTAATACCTTTTTTGCACTATTGGTTAGAGCCTGTAAGTAAGCATTTCACTGTAAGGTCTACTACACCTGTTGTATTCGGCGCACGTGACAAATAAACTTTGATTTGATTTGTAGTTTTATCTATTTTTTTCAATCTGATTTTACTGCTTGACTGAGTTACATGATGTGGAATAGAGTTCCATGTAGTCATGGCATGGCTCTACGTAGTACTTGTAGTTTGTTAACAAGATATTTGTGGAGTGGTTGAAAAATGAGTTTTAATGACTCCAACCTAAGTATATGTGAACTTCCGACATCAACTGTACACAGTACCCTTCAAAAGTTTGGACACCTACTCATTCAAGGGTTTTTCTTTATTTCTACTATTTTCTACATTGTATAATAATAGTGAAGACATCAGAACTATGAAATAACACAAACAGTTGAAGTCAGAAGTTTACATACACCTTACCCAAATACATTTAAACTCAGTTTTTCACCATGTCTGACATTTAATCCTAGTACAAATTCCCTGTCTTAGGTCAGTTAGGATCACCACTTTATTTTAAGTTAAGTGTTATGCTGAGTGAATGAGGACCAAAAGCGACGTAATAGTAACAGAGTCTTTATCAGTAATAACAAATAATGATTCTCCTGGATATAATCAATGGTAAATCAAACAGGAAACTGAAATCCTTCCGTCAATAGAGAGACGACTGAGACGCGACCACAGACTGCAGGTCGCTTCG
>NC_036872.1:34235250-34239515 GCF_002910315.2 Salvelinus sp. IW2-2015 | reverse complement strand
TAGACCAACCAAAAATCATTGAGAAAACAAAAAGAGATAATTGCTTGAACACTGGAAAGAATTAACAAAAAACAGAGCAAATAGAATGCACTATTGGCCCTAACAGAGAGTACACAAGTGGGCAGAATACTGACCCTGTTGACTGACCCAACTTAAGGAAAGCTTGTTGACTTATGTACAGACTCAGTGAGCATACCTTGCTAAATGAGAAAGGCCGCCGTAAAGGCAGACCTGGCTCTCAAGAGTAACCAGGCTAATATGGCACAACTGCCACAAAATGAGGTGGGAAACTGAGCTTGCACTTCCTAACCTCCGCCCAATGCATGGACCATATTAGAGACACAGATATTAGAAGACACCAGATCCAGCAAAAGAAATTTGAAAACAAACAACATACATAAACTAGTACTTTAACCATTTGCACATTGTTACAGGCGCAGTATATATCCATAATATGACATTTGAATGTCTTTATTCTTTTGGAACTTCTGTGAGTGTAATTGTTTACTGTTACTTTTTATTTGTTTATTTCACTTTTGTTTATTATCTATTTCACTTGCTTTGGCAATGTTAACATGTGTTCCCTATCAAAAATAAAGCACATGAATTGAATTGAGAGGACGGAAGAGAGAGAGAGGGGGAAGAGAGAGAGAGAGAGGGCGGAAGAGAGAGAGAGAGGCGGAAGAGAGAAGAGAGGGCGGAGAGAGAGAGAGAGAGAGAAGAGAGAGAGAGGAAAAACACGTGTCTCTGTATCCCCTGATGTCCTGTTAAACATGAAGGTTCAGTATAAAACAACAAATGCTTCTCGCTCCTCTAAATCCTCAAATCTGCTGCCATGGTCAGATCTCATCTACTGATAGTAACGCTACTGCCCATGAAACACACCACACAACACACACACACACACACACACACACACACACACACACACACACACACACACACACACACACACACACCACACACGGTGCATCAGGCTGTCTGGTTTAATGTGCTGGCTAACTGGGACTGTACCCTGTTGACATTATAAACCCAAATAGAGTCCAGAACAATGGTTCAGCCTGTCTGGCCGAGCAGACGCGCACTCTCAGCTCTTTACTCTTTATCACAGGGTCAAGGTTCAGGCTTTTCAAATTACAGATGTGTGTTTTTAACATTTTGTCATTCACCTCCTCTCTCTGGTTCTAATGCTTGCTATACTGTCCAAGGCCATTACCCCCAGAATCCTGGCATCATCATGAAGAAACAGTTTTATCATTTTAGAGGTCTGTGGAATCTACCCACTTAAAGAAAAGGAATGAACTGGAACCCAACGTGAACGTCCTGACAGTGACCGTGTCCCTATTTTCCTCTATGTAGTGCACTACTTTTTGACCAGGTCCCTATTCCCTATGTAGTGCACTACTTTTGACCAGGTCCTATTCCTATGTAGTGCACTACTTTTTGACCAGGTCCCTATTCCCTATGTAGTGCACTACTTTTGACCAGGTCCCTATTCCCTATGTAGTGCACTACTTTTGACCAGGTCCCTATTCCCTATGTAGTGCACTACTTTTGACCAGGTCCCTATTCCCTATGTAGTGCACTACTTTTGACCAGGTCCCTATTCCCTATGTAGTGCACTACTTTTGACAGCGGTCCCTATTCCCTATGTAGTGCACTACTTTTGACCAGGTCCTATTCCCTATGTAGTGCACTACTTTTGACCAGGTCCCTATTCCCTATGTAGCGCACTACTTTTGACCAGGTCCCTATTCCCTATGTAGCGCACTACTTTTGACCAGGTCCCTATTCCCTATGTAGTGCACTACTTTTGACCAGGTCCCTATTCCCTATGTAGTGCACTACTTTTGACCAGGTCCCTATTCCCTATGTAGTGCACTACTTTTGACCAGGTCCCTATTCCCTATGTAGTGCACTACTTTTGACCAGGTCCCTATTCCCTATGTAGTGCACTACTTTTGACCAGGTCCCTATGGGCCATTCTTGGGAACAGGGTACCATGTGGAGGCATTTACAGACATCAAATCAAACTGTATTTGTCACATGCGCCGAATACAACAAGTGTTGACCTTACCGTTAAATGCTTACTTACAAGCCCTTAACAACAGTGCAGTTCAAGAAAGAGTTAAGAAAATATTTACCAAATAAACTAAAGTAAAAAATAATAAGAAGTAAGACAATAAAATAACAATAACGAGGTTATATACAGGGGGTACCGATACCGAGTCAATGTGCGGGGGTACAGGTTAGTCGAGGTAATTTGTAGATGTACAGTTGAAGTCGGAAGCTTACATACACCTTAATCCAAATACATTTAAACTCAGTTTTTCACCATGTCTGACATTTAATCCTAGTACAAATTCCCTGTCTTAGGTCAGTTAGGATCACCACTTTATTTTAAGAATGTGAAATGTCAGAATAATAGTAGAGAGTGATTTAATTCAGTGTTTATTTCTTTCATCATATTCCCAGTGGGTCAGAAGATTACATACACTTAATTAGTATGTGGTAGCATTGCCTTTAAATTGTTTAATTTGGGTCAAACGTTTTGGGTAGCATTCCACAATCTTCCCACAATAAGTTGGGTGAATTTTGGCCCATTCCTCCTGACAGAGCTGGTGTAACTGAGTCAGGTTTGTAGGCCTTCTTGCTCGCACACACTTTTTCAGTTCAGCCCACAAATGTTCTATTGAGGTCAGGGCGTTGTGAGGGCCACTCCAATACCTTGACTTTGTTGTCCTTAAGCCATTTTGCCACAACTTTGGAAGTATGCTTGGGGTCATTGTCCATTTGGAAGACCGATCTGCGATCAAGCTTTAACTTCCTGACTGATGTCTTGAGATGTTGCTTCAATAAATGCACATAATTTTCCTGCCTCAAGATGCCATCTATTTTGTGAAGTGCACCAGTCTCTCCTGCAGCAAAGCACCCCCACAACATGATGCTGCCACCCCCGTGCTTCACGGTTGGGATGGTGTTTTTCGGCTTGCAAGCATCCCCCTTTGTCCTCCAAACATAACTAAGGTCATTATGGCCAAACAGTTCTATTTTTGTTTCATCAGACCAGAAGACATTTCTCAAAAAAGTGCGATKTTTGTCCCCATGTGCAGTTGCAAACCGTAGTCTGGCTTTTTTATGGCGGTTTTGAAGCAGTGGCTTCTTCCTTGCTGAGCAGCCTTTCAGGTTATGTCGACATAGGACTCGTTTTACTGTGGATATAGATACTTTGGAAACTGTTTCCTCCAGCATCTTCACAATTCCTTTGCTGTTGTTCTGTGATTGATTTGCACTTTTCGCACCGAATGTACGTTCATCTCTAGGAGACAGAACGCGTCTCCTTCCTGAGCGGTATGACGGCTGCGTGGTCCATTGGTGTTAATACTTGCGTACTATTGTTCGTACAGATGAACGTGGTACCTTCAGGCATTTGGAAATTGCTCCCAAGGATGAACCAGACTGTCGTTTTCCTGCCCCTGGTGTTACAATAAATCAAATCAAATGTATTTATATAGCCCTTTTTACATCAGCTGATACATCTAAGTGCTGTACAGAAACCCAGCCTAAAACCCCAAACAGCAAGCAATGCAGGTGTAGAAGCACAGTGGCTAGGAAAGACTCCCTAGGAAGGCCAAAACCTAGGAAGAAACCTAGAGAGGAACCAGGCTATGAGGGGTGGCCAGTCCTCTTCTGGCTGTGCCGGGTGGAGATTATAACAGAACCATTGCCAAGATGTTCAAATGTTCATAAATGACCAGCATGGTCAAATAACAGTAATCACAGTGAACAGGTATAGCAGAACCATTGCCAAGATGTTCAAATGTTCATAAATGACCAGCATGGTCAATAACAGTAATCACAGTGAACAGGCCAGGGTTCCATAGCCGCAGGCAGAACAGTTGAAACTGGAGCAGCAGCACGGCCAGGTGGACTGGGGACAACAAGGATTCATCATGCCAGGTAGTCCTGAGCATGGTCCTAGGGCTCAGGTCCTCCGAGAGAGAGAAAGAAAGAAAGAGAGAATTAGAGAGAGCATACTTAATTCACACAGGACACCGGATAGACAGGAGAAATACTCAAGATATAACAGACTGACCCTAGCCCCCCGACATATAAACTACTGCAGCATAAATACTGGAGGCTGAGACAGGAGGGGTTAGGAGACACTGTGGCCCCATCCGATGATACCCCAAACAGGGCCAAACAGGCAGGATTAACCCCACCCACTTTGCCAAAGCACAACCCCCACACCACTAGAGGGATAT
>NC_036872.1:34206830-34234700 GCF_002910315.2 Salvelinus sp. IW2-2015 | reverse complement strand
AACAGGCCAGGGTTCCATAGCCGCAGGCAGAACAGTTGAAACTGGAGCAGCAGCACGGCCAGGTGGACTGGGGACAACAAGGATTCATCATGCCAGGTAGTCCTGAGCATGGTCCTCAGGGCTCAGGTCCTCCGAGAGAGAGAAAGAAAGAAAGAGAGAATTAGAGAGAGCATACTTAATTCACACAGGACACCGGATAAGACAGGAGAAATACTCAAGATATAACAGACTGACCCTAGCCCCCCGACATATAAACTACTGCAGCATAAATACTGGAGGCTGAGACAGGAGGGGTTAGGAGACACTGTGGCCCCATCCGATGATACCCCCAAACAGGGCCAAACAGGCAGGATATAACCCCACCCACTTTGCCAAAGCACAACCCCACACCACTAGAGGAGTATCTTCAACCACCAACTTACCATCCTGAGACAAGGCCGAGTATAGCCCACAAAGATCTCCGCCACGGCACAACCCAAGTGGGGGCGCCAACACAGACAGGAAGACCACGTCAGTGACTCAACCCACTCAAGTGACGCACCCCTCCTAGGGATGGCATGGAAGAGAACCAGTAAGCCAGTGACTCAGCCCCTGTAATAGGGTTAGAGGCAGAGAATCCCAGTGGAGAGAGGGGAACCAGCCAGGCAGAGACAGCAAGCGCAGTTCGTTGCTCCAGGGCCTTTCCGTTCACCTTCACACTCCTGGGCCAGATTACACTCAATCATAGGTCCTACTGAAGAGATGAGTCTTCAATAAAGACTTAAAGGTTGAGGCCGAGTCTGCGTCTCTCACATGGGTAGGCAGACCATTCCATAAAAATGGAACTCTATAGGAGAAAGCCCTGCCTCCAGCTGTTTGCTTAGAAATTCAAGGGACAATTAGGAGGCCTGCGTCTTGTGACCATAGCGTACGTGTAGGTATTTACGGCAGGACCAAATCGGAAAGATAGGTAGGAGCGAAGCCCATGTAATGCTTTGTAGGTTAGCAGTAAAACCTTGAAATATCAGAAGAACCTGGTTGAACAGAGCTTCACATAGTCATCGGGCTAATGCGAGGTGGCCTGTCCTGGATCCATTCACTGGCGTGACCTGCGGAGGGCTAGGACTTATCTTGGGGTGATACAGCTCCGGCCACTGGTGTGGACAGTCCAGACAGGTTACCCATGGCCTATAGCACCGCTTCCTTGGGTGGCTATGCTAATGTATGAACTTACAATTCATTTGTGTACAAGATTACATAGTACAAACGAGGTGTATTCTAGCAGCCAGTATGTTATGCATCTAGCTATGCAGAGGCGTTTATGTTCTAGTCATCTCACTTTTTTGATAGAGTTTTATCAGGTAGCCGGGAAAGGTTTGTAGAGCATGCCAGTTATGAGTCTAATGGCCTTATACAGGTAGCACGTAACCCAAAGCATGGATGCGGGGTTTATGAGAGAATGTTTTCAGTGAGCGATCTAATTGTTGGCACAGAAAAGTGTTAAAACCAAAAGGAATGCTGCGTTAGGAATCCCAGACGCCTCAAGCTATTTGGTTTGAAAATTTCTTGCAAGTTTGATGTAACCGGCTTCAACATGGATGAAGCAAAAAAGAGACAAAACTTCAAACAAGCCCTAATTTGCATTCGTTATTAGGGATGCCCTTGAAGCAACTACTAAAATTCTAAAAATAGTATAATCTGCATTGAATAAATAAGTTTTAAGAATAGCAACATGGTCCGCTAGGGTGTTCGGGTCAAAAACGGAGAGAGTCAGTTGGTGTCTAGTACTCCAAAGACCTATACGTACTGTTAATATCACACAGTAAATATCGACAGACGCATCAAAGTACTCTTAATCCAGAGTAACACAACTGAACGATCTCCCCTAACGAACAGTCCTTCACAGTTTGCTTATTTGAGACTAAGGAAAAACAAACGGACTGTGTGAACCAACAGAGGTAAAACATTACAAGAGATTAATTGTCAGAATTCAACTACATGATACAGATCTCTTATGTTCTGGTAGGGACTGTTGGTGACGAAGCACAGCTAGAGCTCACTGTGGATCCTTATGTCCGAGCTGCTACATTATAGCCTGACTGAGTAGCACGTTTACACCAGCGCTGTCATAGTGCAGCTTTCCTTATAGTCTGACAGAGGCAGCGTAACTTCTCTATGCACGTGTTGACTGTCACAAGCCTCCAATGGGAAAGAACACGAAGAACCTACATGGGACCAATCCATAAGAAGGCAAATTTTAATAATGAGAGAGAGACAAATCTATCCCTCTACTGTTTCAATTTCGATTGAAAATGTTAAAACAGCTGTGTGTCATCGCAGAGCAGTTGAAAAAGTTAACATTATGTCTGTCGATGGGGCCAATAAGCTTAGTAATGAAAGAATACTTGTCTTATGACATCGCCCAGCATAGCACGTAGAAGCTGCAAAGATGGCAATTAAGGCTTAATCATATTTGTGTTTGGTTGTTATAGGGACTTGTTTATATAATTTACACACCACCGTTTATGTTAAATATATAGTGATGAGGTGAACAAACAGACTTCAACCACCAACTTACCATCCTGAGACAAGGCCGAGTATAGCCCACAAAGATCTCCGCCACGGCACAACCCAAGTGGGGGCGCCAACACAGACAGGAAGACCACGTCAGTGACTCAACCCACTCAAGTGACGCACCCCTCCTAGGGATGGCATGGAAGAGAACCAGTAAGCCAGTGACTCAGCCCCTGTAATAGGGTTAGAGGCAGAGAATCCCAGTGGAGAGAGGGGAACCAGCCAGGCAGAGACAGCAAGCGCYGTTCGTTGCTCCAGGGCCTTTCCGTTCACCTTCACACTCCTGGGCCAGATTACACTCAATCATAGGTCCTACTGAAGAGATGAGTCTTCAATAAAGACTTAAAGGTTGAGGCCGAGTCTGCGTCTCTCACATGGGTAGGCAGACCATTCCATAAAAATGGAACTCTATAGGAGAAAGCCCTGCCTCCAGCTGTTTGCTTAGAAATTCWAGGGACAATTAGGAGGCCTGCGTCTTGTGACCATAGCGTACGTGTAGGTATTTACGGCAGGACCAAATCGGAAAGATAGGTAGGAGCAAGCCCATGTAATGCTTTGTAGGTTAGCAGTAAAACCTTGAAATCAGCCCTTGCCTTAACAGGAAGCCAGTGTAGGGAGGCTAGCACTGGAGTAATATGATACATTTTTTTGGTTCAAGTCAGGATTCTAGCAGCCGTATTTAGCACTAACTGAAGTTTATTTTGTGATTTATCCAGGTAGCCGGAAAGTAGAGCATTGCAGTAGTCTATCCTAGAAGTAACAAAAGCATGGATGAATTTTTCTGCATCATTTTTGGACAGAAAATGTCTGATTTGTGCAATGTTACGTAAATGGAAAAAAGCTGTCCTTGAAACAGTCTTGATATGTTCGTCAAAAGAGAGATCAGGGTCCAGAGTAACGCCGACGTCCTTCACAGTTTTATTTGAGACGACTGTATAAACATCAAGATTAATTGTCAGATTCAACAGAAGATCTCTTTGTTTCTTGGGACCTAGAACAAGCATCTCTGTTATGTCCGAGTTTAAAAGTAGAACGTTTGCAGCCATCCACTTCCTTATATCTGAAAGGCAGGCTTCCTTCGAGGGCAATTTTGGGGCTTCACCATGTTTCATTGAAATGTACAGCTGTGTGTCATCGCATAGCAGTGAAAGTTAACATTATGTTTTCGAATGACATCCCCAAGAGGTAAAATATATAGTGAAAACAATAGTGGTCCTAAAATGGAACCCTGAGGAACACCGAAATGTACAGTTTATTTGTCAGAGGACAAACCATTTACAGAGACAAACTCTGTAAAATATCTTTCCGACAATTAAGATCTAAACCAGGCCAGAACATGTCCGTGTAGACCAATTTTGGTTTCCAATCTCTCCAAAAGAATGTGGTGATCGATGGTATCAAAAGCAGCACTAAGGTCTAGGAGCACGAGGACAGATGCAGAGCCTCCGTCTGACGCCATTAAAAGGCCATTTACCACCTTCACAAGTGCAGTCTCAGTGCTATGATGTGGTCTAAAACCAAACTGAAGCATTTTGTATACATTGTTTATCTTCAGGAAGGCAGTGAGTTGCAGTGCAACAGCTTTTTTTTAACCATTTTTGAGAGAAATGGGAGATTCGATATAGGCCGATAGTTTTTATATTTTCTGGGTCAAGGTTTGGCTTTTTCAAGAGAGACTTTATTACTGCCACTTTTAGTGAGTTTGGTACACATCCGGTGGATAGAGAGCCGTTTATTATGTTCAACATAGGAGGGCCAAGCACAGGAAGCAGCTCTTTCAGTAGTTTAGCTGGAATAGGGTCCAGTATGCAGCTTGAAGGTTTAGAGGCCATGATTATTTTCATCATTGTGTCAAGAGATATAGTACTAAAACACTTYAGTGTCTCRCTTGATCCTAGGTCCTGGCAGAGTTGTGCAGACTCAGGACAYRTGAGCTTTGGAGGAATARGCAGATTTAAAGAGGAGTCCGTAATTTGCTTTCTAATGATCATGATCTTTTCCTCAAAGAAGTTCATGAATTTATCACTGCTGAAGTGAAAGCCATCCTCTCTTGGGGAATGCTGCTTTTTAGTTAGCTTTGCGACAGTATCAAAAATACATTTMGGATTGTTCTTATTTTCCTCAATTAAGTTGGAAAAATAGGATGATCGATCAGCAGTGAGGGCTCTTCGATACTGCAAGGTACTGTCTTTCCAAGCTAGTCGGAAGACTTCCAGTTTGGTGTGGCGCCATTTCCGTTCCAATTTTCTGGTATCTTGCTTCAGAGCTCGGGTATTTTCATTGTTTCACAATAAACATTGTTACTTCACACGGTCTGCACTTTGGTCTTACCTTGATTCCTGATAATATGGATTCATGTAGTAACAAAAAAGTGTTAAACAAATCAAAGTATATTTTAGATTCTTCAATATAGCCACCCGTTGCGTTGATGACAGCTTTGCACACTCTTGGTGTTCTCTCAACCAGCTTCACCTGGAATGTTTTTCCAACAGTCTTGAAGGAGTTCACACATATGCTGAGCACTTGTTGGCTGCTTTTCCATCACTCTGCGGTCCAACTCATTCCAATCCATCGCAATTGGGTTGAGGTCAGGTGATTGTGGAGTCCAGGTCATCTGATGCAGTACTCAATCGCTCTCCTTGGTCAAATAGCCCTTACACAGCCTGGAAGTGTGTTGGGTCATTGTCCTGTTGAAAAACAAATGATAGTCCCGTTAAGCGCAAACCAGATGGGATGGCGTATCGCTGCAGAATGCTGTGGTAGCCATGCTAGTTAAGTGTTTCTTGAATTCTAAATAAATATAAAATATACTTTGATTTGTTTAACGCTTTTGTGGTGACTACATGATTCCATATGTGTTATTTTTGATGTCTTCACTATTATTCTATAATGTAGAAAATAGTAAAAAAATAAAGATAACTCTTGAATGAGTAGGTGTGTCCAAACTTTTGGCTGATACTGTGTATACTGTATATAGTTGTCCATCTCTGCTCCAGAGTATCGCCTGGCCCTTGCGGTGACTCTACAAACTCCGCTCTGACTTTTACACCAGTATGTAATGCAGTGTTTTGGGATTAGGCAACTGGAGCTCCAAATTCATAAATAATTAATCATATCCGAGTGCAATTCAGATCTGAGTGCAATTTCCCTCGTCACGTATCTCACCTCTGTGCTTCGAGGCAGGCCTTCTACCTCTGAATGATTCAAACATGTTCATGAGTGTGTTTGAGTTGCTAGTCCTCCCTATTTAACCTGTCCTCTGGTAGGGGCGTGGATCAGAAAACTAGTCAGTATCTGGTATGACCACCGTTTGCCTCATTCAGCGCAAAACATCTCCTTTGCATAGAGTTGATCAGGCTGTTGATTGTGGCCTGTGGAATGTTATCCCACTTCTCTTTAATGGCTGTGAGAAGCTGCTGGATATTGACGGGAACTGGAACACGCTGTCGTACATGTCGATCCAGAGCATCCCAAAAAAGCTCAATGGGTGACATGTTTGGTGAGTTTGCAGGCCATGAAAGAACTGGGACATTCTCAGCTTCCAGGAATTATGTACAGATCCTTGGGACATGGGGCCATGCTTTATCATGCTAAAATATGAGGTGATGGCGGCGGATGAATAGCACAACAATGGGCCTCAGGATCTTGTCACGGTATCTCTGTGCATTCAAATTGGCATCGCTAAAATGCAATTGTGTTCGTTGTCCGTAGCTTATGCCTGCCCATACCATAACCCCACTGCCACCATGGGGCACTGTTCACAATGTTGACATCAGCAAACCACTCGCCCACACAACGCCATACACGCTGTGGTGGTTTATTTCTTTACTATCAAATGAGGAGAGACAAACTTATCACACAAGTCAGAGTTATACTTAAACTACATCTATAATAATAAGAGCTTTGCAATAGCAATGACTTTCAACGATTCACCATTTCTAATGATCCGTTGAGAGTGGCAACACAATGGCTACTGAGATATTTTATAGCAAAGATCCACCCCCTAGTGGACATAACAAACCACAGATATTAGGAACAGTTCACAAAGTGAGACTTTATAAATGAGAAAGGAGTATCCCGTAGCCAGATAACATTTGCTATAAATTATCGTTCAGTTTGGTCCCTAAGATGAGGTTGCTATCTTGTTCCTGTTACTCCTAGCACAAAAACACCAACTCATCCAATGGCATAAATCAATTGTCAACTCTAGACACTACCACACACATCCCCCAAGGCCAAAGGAGGGAGTGACTGGCGCACAGACATTGTGGAAACCAGTAATTGGCTCCCCATTAATCACACCATCCCTTCACATGGTTTAACAGATACATTCACATATGAAGACAATGTTCCCTCCTGTCCTCTTCCGTTTCTGATATTCTGCATAGCACCAGGGACATGTGAAAGACAAGCCTGACCTCTCCCCTCTCTGGGCCCCAAGTGACTGAGCCCCAGCTGAGGGAAGAAGTGCAACTGCCAACACCAGAGTCCAAAGGGATACATTCTAATAACAAGTATATCACATAAGCATATTATGCAGATAAGACATCTTAATTATCTATGTTACACAACTAATTCTGATTCATCCGCCACAACGCTGTCTGCCATCTGCCCGGTACAGTTGAAATCAGGATTCATCTGTGAAGAGAACAGTTCTCCAGCGTGCCAGAGGTCATCGACGGTGAGCATTTGCCAACTGAAGTTGGTTACGATGCCGAACTGCAGTCAGGTCAAGACCCTGGTGAGGACAACGAGCATGCAGATGAGCTTCCCTGAGATGGTATCTGACAGTTTGTTCAGAAATTCTTTGGTTGTGCAAACCCACTGTTTCATCAGCTGTCTGGGTGGCTGGTCTCAGATGATTTCACACGTGAAGAAACCGGATGTGGAGGTTCAGGGAAAGCGTGGTTACACATGGTCTGCAGTTGTGAGGCCGATTGGACGCACTGCAAAATTCTCTAAAACGACATTGAAGGTGGCTTATGGTAGAGAAATTAGCATTCAATTCTCTGGCAACAGCTCTGTTTGACATTCCCCAGTATGCCAATTGCACGCTCCCTCAAAACTTGAGACATATCTGGCGWTGTGTTTTGTGACAAACTGGACTTTTTAGAGTGGCCGTTTATTGTCTCCACCTGTGTAATGATCATGCTGTTTAATAATCTTTTCGATATGCCACACCTGTCAGGTGGATGGATTATCTTGGTAAAGGAGAAATGCTTGAGAGGGAGAGCTGCTGCAGATCCAAGAATGCCCACATGCAGGAACACCCAAAATTGTGGGCCTCAACCACACACTTTTGGGCCCGTGTGGCAAATMGATTATTTGCATATAGGCCTACTGTAGCTCTGATTGGTTATGGCGCATCGGTCTGTTTATTAATGGACTCATTACTGTTCAATTCAAATAGGAAATGTACAGTYAGTATACAAAACATTAATAACACCTGCTCATTCCATGACATAGGCTGACCAGTTGAATCCAGGTGAAAGCTATGATCCKTTATTGATGTCACTTGTTATATCCACTTCAATCAGTGTAGATGAAGGGGAGGAGACCGGTTAAAGAAAGTTTTCTAAGCCTTGAGTTAATTGAGACATGGATTGTGAATGTGTGCCTTTGAACAGGGTATGGTAGTAGGTGCCAGGCGCACCGGTTTGTGTCAAGAACTGCAACGCAGCTGGGTTTTCCACATTCAACAGTGTCCCGCGTGTATCAAGAATGGTCCACCACCCTAAGGACATCCAGCCAACTTGACACAGCTGTGGGAAGCATTGGAGTCAACAAGGGCCAGCATCCCTGGGGAACGCTTTCGACACCTTGTAGAGTCCATGCCCAACGAATTAAGGCTGTTCTGAGGGCAAAGGGGGGAGATGTAACTACTGTATGAGGAAGGTCTTCCTAATGTTTAGTATGCTGAGTGTATGTTTTGTGGATATGAAAAAACATTCTTCTTGCACTGTGACAAATTAATGCATATTTGGATTAGGCTCCTAGTTGAACCAAGGATACAATTCTTTCTCTGAAAGAAACATTTAATTAACTCCACATTCATGATTTCAAACTTGTTTTGCCTCTCACAGCGTGAGCAAATAGTATTTATTAGTCTTATTCTTGAAACCTTGATAGCAGTTATTGCATTTGGGCGAATGGTTCTCAATCGGTATGGACACTTGGACAGAATAATCAAGCTCGTGGGATTTCAATTATTCTTTAGGACAAGGTGTTATTGGTCTGGAAACAACCGTATTGAATCTTTTATGAGAAAATGTAATTTGCTGAGGCCTATTTCTTGTGCACAGGACGTATTCAGCAGCAGCCTAATACTCTGTCTCTTTGAAAGCGCTGCAGGCAATGATGCTAGAGCAATGATATTCAATGTCGGGGTCGCGACTCCTAGTGGGAATTGCAGTGCAACAATATACAAATATACAAATGTTTTTGAGAAAGATAATTTGAAAAATGAAATGTTATTGAGTAAATCAATGTATGTATTGGTTATCTTCATTTTGATAACAGATGAACTGAAGTTTATTTGTTGATGTGAAAATCTAATTTTAGCGATTTGTAAGGTTGTGTCATTAGATGTGGGGTGCGGTCTGGTCGKCATAATTTCTGGGCCAAAATAAAGAGGTCCCCATTGAGCTAGAGCGATGTCTTTTGTTTATGACTAGCATTAGAATACCCATATCCTGTAGTGGGTCGAAACAGGAAGCCTGCGGAGGAAATGAGCTCCACTTTGCTTCGATGGCGTCGGTTGGTTTTGAAGAGAATAATAGGCTATAGTGAGAGACTTTTTAAAAATGTTGTATGCAAATGGAGGAAATTGTTCGAGGTTATTGAAATTTGTTTTGCAGTCATATCCTGGCTCATTGAAATCCACGCAGGCACACACTCAATCGTTCTCTTTTTCTCCTCGCTTTCCCTCCCTCTGTATCTCAGTTCACATTTTCTGAACCAGTTGAATAGTAATTTCTCTCTTCAGCTATTTTCTGGTTACTTTCCATTGTTCCAAAAAGGGCAGACAGTATTCTTTCCCCAGTTGATAGATAGTCCCTCTCTCTGATGGTTTCAAAAGCAAGCAACAATCTGAAAATAGATTAACTACGCACATTCTGACGTTGCATTATAGCTGGACAAAATTCTAATGACACAGACCTGTATTTTCAAATAGCACACTATGGTGTCCACAGAATGATTTCTGAACATGCTTTCACAGTTGACTGCTTGATGCCAATATCTTTGGTCTATCAATCTTAGAAGGGGGTACTTTATAGTTAGGGGACGTCAGTCAAATTCATATGTCAAATACTTCCAAATATGCCAAATATTTAATTGGGTCTAAAATACAGTACAGGTGCTTAACTATGTAAACCTACRAAGGAAATGCTGCTTTATTGGTTTATATCACACAATAAGTGTTTTTACATAATAATATGAATCATCGATTGGATTAATTCATMTAACTCTTCTTCAGGGGCTTCATGAGTGGGTTAAATGTTTATACAKGTGTATTATGCCACTTTTCCACATGCTTATAATCTGCCATGTCAGGTTTAGTAGTCCATGCCTGAACTATGTTTCCCGACTGGCTATCCCCTTCAGAAAGAAGGTTGCAAAATTCCAGTAATTTTTCCAAAATTCCCAGGTTTTTCAGAAAATACGGGATGGCGTATTCCGTATTTCCTGTTTATTACCTCCTGATTTTGGGAATCTTCCACCTGGGAATTTTCCACCCTATCCATTACTGTTTGACATCCAGCTCCTCCAGGGTAGTCAAATAACATTACTGTTATAATGACTGTCAGGAAAGACTGATGGATGATAGTCCTAATCCTAGAGCCATTGCTGGCACACTACATCTCTAAACACTCCAAGATTATTAACAACTGTCTAAATCACTTGTCAAACACAAGACCCGCCCGTACCTGGCACGTAACGGGCCCATCACACCTTTCTATACAGCCCACACAATGATTTGGGTTGTCAATTCATTTTGGCCCGCTTCCATACTGCCCGCAACTCGCTGCACTACAAGTCTCAGCAGGCACTGCCAATGTGCAATGGCAGTGCATCTATCACTATACAAATAGTATGATATACAGTACCTTCGGAAAATATTCAGACCCCTTGACTTTTTCCACATATTGTTATGTTACAGCCTTATTCTAAAATGAATAAAATATATATTTTTTCTCATCAATCTACACACAGTACCCCATAAGGACAAGGCAAAAACAGTTTTTTAGACATTTTGCAAATGTATTAAAAAGTAAATACAGAAATACCTTATTTACATAGGTATTCAGACCCTTTGCTGTGAGACTCGAAATTGAGCTCAGGTGCGTCTTGTTTCCATTGATCATCCTTGAGATGTTTCTACAACTTGATTGGAGTCCACCTGTGGTAAATTCAATTGATTGGACATGATTTGGAAATTAACACTCTTGTCTATATAAGGTCCCACAGTTGACAGTGTCTGTRAGAAGAAAAACKAAGCCATGATGTCAAAGGAATTGTCCYTAGAGCTCTGAAACAGGATTGTGTCGAGGCACAGGTCTGGGGAAGGGTACCAAAACATTTCTGAAGCATTGAAGGTCCCCAAGAACACAGTGGCCTCCATCATTCTTAAATGGAAGAGGTTTGGAACCACCTAGACTCTTCCTAGAGCTGGCCGCCTGGCCAAACTGAGCAATCGGGAAGAAGGGCCTTGGTCAGGGAGGTGACCAAGAACCCGATGGTCACTCTGACATAGCTCTAGAGTCCCCCTGTCTATATCAAGGAAGATAAGCTTAGGCCTAGCCCTAGAGAGACCAAGAGAAAGATTCTTAACTTTATTCYGGTAATATCAAAAGTAATTGTTAATAGGGGAAATACCAACAGGTTATTTATTGTATTGCGGAACTAAATTATGTTTTGCATCCAACCCTCTTTAGTTTTTCATTTTCGTGCTTTGAGTGTGAGTAGCCCTATASTAGGCCTAGAGSGAATTCTATTATATTGCATCAAACACAACATTCCAGTTTGAACTTAATTTGACCAAAGCAAATAGCTGAACAGCCCTGACAACAACCTTCCTAAGTTTTTGTTATTTGCAGTTTTTCAATACTTTATGATTAGGGTTGCAGCATATTATCCAGATCTGAAAGCATAGCAGCAAAGGTTGGACAAATATTACTTATCTCTTCTTTTGTTTTGTTTAGAAATACACTACCGGTCAAAAGTTTTAGAACACCTACTCATTCAAGTTTTTTATTTTTTWWAAACTTTTTTCTACATTGTAGAATAATAGTGAAGACATCAAAACTATGAAAGAACACATATGGAATCATGTAGTAACCAAAAAAGTGTTAACCTCTCTTGGGTACGTGAGACATTAGCGTCCCACCTCTTCAACAGCCAGTGAAACTGCTGGGCGCCAAATTCAAATACAGAAATACTCATTATAAAAATTCAGAAAACAAAACATATTTTACATAGGTTTAACAAATAAAAATATATTTTATATTTGAGATTATTCAAGTAGCCACCCTTCGCTGCAGCTGTACATAGTCCATCGGTATATAGCCCACCCAATTTACCTACCTCAGCCCCCATACTGCTTTTATTTATTTACTTTTCTGCTCTTTTGCACACCAGTATCTCTACTTGCACATGATCATCTGATGATTTATCACTRCAGTGTTAATCTGCTAAATTGTAATTATTCGATTTATTGCCTCATGCCTTTTGCACCTCCTCATGATTGCCTCATGCCTTTTGCACACATTGTATATAGATTCTCTTTTTTTCTACCATGTTATTGACTTGTTTATTGTTTACTCCATGTGTAACTCTGTGTTGTTGTCTGTTCACACTGCTATGCTTTATCTTGGCCAGGTCGCAGTTGCAAATGAGAACTTGTTCTCAACTAGCCTACCTGGTTAAATAAAGGTTAAATAAAAAAATAAAAAAATTGATGACAGCTTTGCATTCTCTCATCCAGCTTCATGAGGTAGTCACCTGGAATGCATTTTAATTAACAAGTACATTTGTGGAATTTGTTTCCTTCTTAATGCGTTTGAGCCAATCATTTGTGTTGTGACAAGGTAGGAGGGGTATACTGAAGATAGCCCTATTTGGTAAAAGACCAAGTCCATATTATGGCAAGAACAGTTCAAATAAGCAAAGAGGAACAACAGTCCATCATTACTTTAAGACATGAAGGTCAGTCAATACCGAAAATGTCAAGAACTTTAAAYGTTTCTTTAAGTGCAGTCGCAAAAACCATCAAGCGCAATGATGAAATTGGCTCTCATGAGGACCGCCACAGGAAAGGAAGACCCAGAGTTACCTCTGCTGCAGAGGAAAAGTTCAATAGAGTTACCAGCCTCAGAAATTGCAGCCCAAATAAAGGATTTACAGAGTTCAAGTAACAGACACATCTCAACATCAACTGTTCAGAGGAAACTGTGTGAATCAGGCCTTCATMGTTGAATTGATGCAAAGAAACCACTACTAAAGGACGCCATTAAGAAGAAGAGAATTGCTTGGMCCAAGAAACACGAGCAATGGACATTAGACCGGTGGAAATTTGTCCATTAATTTGGAGTCTAAATTGGAGATTTTTGGTTCCAACCGCCGTGTCTTTGTGAGATGCGGTGTGGGTGAATGGATGATCTCCACATGTGTATTTCCCACCYTAATGCATGGAGGAGGAGGTGTTATGGTGTGGGGGTGCTTTTCTGGTGCTAATATCTGATTTATTTGGAATTCAAGGCACWCTTAACCAGCATGGCTACCACAGCATTCTGCAGCGAAACACCATCCCATCTGGTTTGCGCTTAGTGGGACTATCATTTGTTTTTCAATAGGACAATGACCCAATACTCCTCCAGGCTGTGTAAGGGCTATTTTTACCAGGAAGGAGAGTGATGGAGTGATGCATCAGATGACCTGGCCTCCACAATCCCCTGACCGCAACCAAATTGAGAWGYTTTGGGATGAGTCAGCATATGTGGGAACTCCTTCAATACTGTTGGAAATGTATTTCAAATGAAGCTGGTTGAGAGAATGCCAAGAGTGTGCAAAGCTTTCATCAAGGCAAATAGTGGCTATTTTTTGGTTAGTACATGATTCCATATGTGTTATTTCATAGTTTTGAAGTATTCACTATTTTTCTACAATGTAGAAAATAGTACAAATAAAGAAAAACCCTTGAATGAGTAGGTGTTCTAATACTTTTGACCAGTAGTGTATGTTAAAATGCTATTGAGTGTACAAATTATTAGGAGCATCTAGTCTTTCCATGACGTAGACTGACCAGGTGAATCCAGGTGAAAGCTATGATCCCTTATTGAAGTCACCTTTTAAATCCACTTCAATCAGTGTAGATGAAGGAGAGAGAATTGCAGAGGGAAATGCCTGTACGCCAGGGTGGATGAATGGAATGAAGGAATGAAAAAAAATTCATATACTTTGAAAGAGTGAAATGGATTTATGTTTTATATACATTAAAGCYGCAATCAGCAGGTGAAAGAATAATTATAAGGGCACAAGGAGAGACCCAAATGCAGACACAGGAGGCAGATGGTTGAGCTCCGATATTTATTATAGCAAAAGGGGTAGGCAAAAGGCAGGTCGGGTACAGGCGAGAGTTCATAAACCAGGTCAGAGTCCAAATGATACACGATGATAGGCAGGCTCGAGGTCAGGGCAGGCAAGGGGTTCAGTAACCAGGTGAGAGTCCAAATAGTACAAGACGATAGACAGGCAGAGTGGTCAGGCAGGCGGGCTCAGAATCAGGACAGGCAGAGGTCAAAACCAGGAGGGTGAGAAAAGAGAGACTGGAAAAAGCAGGAGCTGAGACACAAAAACGCTGGTTGACTTGACAAACAAGACGAACTGGCACAGAGAGACAGGAAACACAGTTATAAATACACCGGGGATAATAAGCGATACCTGGAGGGGGTGGAGACAAGCACAAGGACAGGTTAAACAGATTTGTGCGTGACAATAACAAAGTATACTCCCTGTCCCTGTTTCTGTAAAAAGCTGATGTATGAGGCTGGGGAAATGTAACCACACTCAAATTCATAGACAGACCGATGGATGCAAGGACTGACCATCCATGATATAAAAATGATATGTTTTGAGGCTACAGTGGGGTCCAGAATTATTGATACCTTGATAAAGATCAGCAGAAATGAGTGTAAATCATGTTGWTTTATACTTATTTAACTAGGCAAGTCAGTTGAGACCAAATTCTTATTTACAATGATGGCTTATCCCAGCCAAACCCTAACCCGGGCGACGCTGGGCGTATTGTCCGCCGCTCTATGGGACTCCCAATCACAGCCAGTTGTGATACAGCCTGGAATTTAACCAGGGTCTGTAGTGACACCTCTAATACAACTGCTCAGAGAAAGAGACATATTCTTTCTCCAAAGAAAACATTAAGAAAAAAAGGTACATCAAAATTATTGACACCTGTTTTGAGTTATTGACACCCGTTTTGAATTTACATTTCACATTTTAGTCATTTAGGATACATTCTTCTCCAGAGCGACTTACATTATTGAATTCATCTTAAGATAGCTAGATGAGACAATATAGCTCAGTGTTTGAACTATTTATTTCACATTCATTTGTCAATCATTTCGGACCCCACTGTACAGAATATAGTATTTGTTTACATTTAACTTGTTTACAAACATTGGAGTAAAACAAATGTATATTTTGGYTTCTGATGGTGTATGACAGTTGAACTAATCTCATGAGGCATTTAGAATCAAAGGGTACATATCATTAATGTATAATTCCAAACATGTAGCAACTCCACATTGTACCTTTAAAAGCCTTGCACCATTTCCATCTAGCCTATAATTACAGTTCTGACTGTGTGTGATGGATGTTTTTGTGGCACCTTCATTTCAAAACAAAATTACTTTGGCATTCAGCAATTTCAAATTGCGTTTCCATATTGTAAGTCTTTTGTCGATAATCCTTTGACGGTGTGACAGGGAATTGATGCATCGCACCGGAAACATATAAATTCCCAGTAACGATTAGTCCAGCCAGGTTCTCTTTTTTTCTTGCAGACACACACACACACACACACACACACACTAACGTACTGCTTGATTGTTCATTAGCATCTGTGTGCCGGTGCCCACATTTTAGTGGCATGATTGATAACATACAGTTAGGGGCTGGTTGGTTGAAGACATCCATTTGTCTGTGTTGGCAGAAACACAGACAAATGAAAGAAAGAAAGGGGAGGAGAGACTGAAAGAGGGTCAGGGAGGGAGAGGGTGAGGGAGGAAAGAGACTAAAGAAGAGTGTGAGGGAGGGAGGGAGGGAGGGACTGAAGGAGGGAGAGAGGGAGAGACTGAAAGAGGGTCAGGGAGGGAGAGACAAAAGAAGAGTGTGAGGGAGGGAGGGAGGGAGGGACTGAAGGAGGGAGGGAGGGAGAGACTAAAGGAGAGTGTGAGGGAGGGAGGGACTGAAGGAGGGAGGGAGGGAGAGACTGAAGGAAGGGGTGAGGGAGGGAGGCAGGAAAGATGTTTTATTCGACAAGGTCTACCTTCATTCAAATTCACTGATGATAGAGACCTATTCAAATCAAATCAAATCAAATGTATTTATATCTGTCTCTTATACACATCTAGATGTGTATAAGAGACAGGGCAGAACAGTTGAAACTGTAGCAGCAGCACGGCCAGGTGGACTGGGGACAGCAAGGAGTCATCATGCCAGGTAGTCCTGATGCATGGTCCTAGGGCTCAGGTACTCCGAGAGAGAGAAATAAAGAAAGAGAGAAAGAGAGAATTAGAGAGAGCATACTTAATTCACACAGGACACCGGATAAGACAGGAGAAATACTCAAGATATAACCTGTCTCTTATACACATCTAGATGTGTATAAGAGACAGGGCTATGAGGGGTGGCCAGTCCTCTTCTGGCTGTGCCGGGTGGAGATTATAACAGAACATGGCCAAGATGTTCAAATGTTCATAAATGACCAGCATGGTCAAATAATAATCATCACAGTAGTTGTCGAGGGTGCAACAAGTCAGCACCTCAAGAGTAAATGTCAGTTGGCTTTTCATAGCCGATCATTGAGAGTATCTCTACCGCTCCTGCTGTCTCTAGAGAGTTGAAAACAGCAGGTCTGGGACAGGTAGCACGTCCGGTGAACAGGTCAGGGTTCCATAGCTGCAGGCAGTACAGTTAAAACAGTCCACCTGGCAGCACGGCCAGGTGGACTGGGGACAGCAAGGAGTCATCATGCCAGGTAGTCCTGATGCATGGTCCTAGGGCTCAGGTACTCCGAGAGAGAGAAATAAAGAAAGAGAGAAAGAGAGAATTAGAGAGAGCATACTTAATTCACACAGGACACCGGATAAGACAGGAGAAATACTCAAGATATAACAGACTGACCCTAGCCCCCCAACGCATAAACTACTGCAGCATAAATACTGGAGGCTGAGACAGGAGGGGTCAGGAGACACTGTGGCCCCATCCGATGATACCCCCAGACAGGGCCAAACAGGCATGATATAACCTCACCCACTTTGCCAAAGCACAGCTCCCACACCACTAGAGGGATATCTTCAACCACCTATTCTGTCCTCCTCTTTTCCATCCTCATATCTCCTCTCTTTCTCTCCTTAAAAACACCTCTGCCTCCTTTTTTCTCTAGACATTTTCCTCCTCTTTCTTAAACCTATACCCTCTCTCCCTCTCCCCTCTCTCCCTCTCTCCTCTCCCCTCTCTCCTCTCCCCTCTCCCCTCTCCCCTCTCTCCTCTCTTCTCTCCCCTCTCTCCTCTCCCCTCTCTCCCTCTCCCCCTCTCTCCCCTCTCTCCCTCTCTCTCTCTCTTTCTCTCTGATCCTCTGAAGGCCCTTTTGTGCATGTGGTGACTATGTGACAGGAAGAAGGAATGAGTGATAAACGAGACGGAACACACACACAACCTCCTCATGATGTACGAGTGTCTGGATGGACGGAACACACACACACAACCTCCTCATGATGTACGAGTGTCTGGATGGATGGGACCTTGTTTGCGGCTTTGATATTCCATTCCTTGTTGCTTGGAAACAGAATGGAGTGATGGGAGGAATAAAGAACATTCAGGCCTCTTATTAATATGATACTTGTGTTTGTTTTAATCTGCACTTTGGATTAGATTTACTTTATTATCTGAGGAATCACAAACTCTTACTGGTTTAGATTGAGTTTAGATTGATCTGTGAGGAAGATCTTTCAGTTGATGTCTTTCAATTCAACTCCTTATGATCCTAGTTCACTGTGGTACCCATGGGGAATGACAAATGGCATTCTCTATGAATTCTTCAAAAGCCTCTTGGGTTTCATCATTTAAACCTTCTATGTGTATGTAGTGTGATGCTGATGTATTAAGTGTTCACCATAGAGATCCTATTAAATTCCCCAATGAATTGTGTTCGGTTCTCTCTTTGAGCGTGTGAAGACGGGAGCGGTGCACGGTGTGCCAGATGCTGTATTGTTTTCTAGCTGCAACACTCATTTTAACAGTAAGATGGAGACACAAACATTCATTGTACAGGGTAAGATTATATCAAACCATATTGGATGTGAATTTTATACAAAACATTAAAAACACCTTCCTAATATTGAGTCCCCCCCCCCTTTGCTTTAGAACAGCCTCAATTCGTCAGGACATGGACTCTACAAGGTGTTGAAAGCGTTCCACAGGGATGCTGGCCTATGTTGACTCCAGTGCTTCCCACAGTTTTAATGGTGGACCATTCTTGATACACACAGGAAACTGTTGAGTGTGAAAAACCCAGCAGCGTTGCAGTTCTTGACACACTCAAACCAGTTTGTCTGGCACCTACCACCATACCCTGTTCAAAGGCACTTAAATATTGTGTCTTGCCCATTCACCCTCTCAATGGCACACATACACATTCCATATCTCAATTGTCTCACGGCTTAAAAATCCTTCTTGAACCTGTCTCCCCCCCTTCATCTARACTGATTGAAGTGGATTTAACAAGTGGCATCAATAAGTGATCATAGCTTTCACCTGGATTCACCTGGTCAGTCTATGTCAAGGAAAGAGCAGGTGTTCCTAATGTTTTGTTCTCTCAGTGTATATTGAGTCACACATCCCCATTTTTTTCTCCTCTGAATGCATTATCACTTTCATATGCGTGAGGGTTTGCGTTAAATAATGAATAAAGAAAGCCCGTCAACATTACCTTGACTGAGCTGTGTGGTTTGAACTATAACTATGTCATTTTATAGATGCAATACTTCTCCGACTCATCGCTTGATCGTTAGACATGTTATCCACAAGACAAATCGGCATCAAACAAACACTGGATCACATGAATCAAACAAACATCTTATTTAGAGACGTAGCGCCGTGAATGGCTGGATGATTGGGATCATAATTATGTAATTTAAAGACACTTTAACCTTACATTTCCGCAAATTGTCACTGTTGTTGTCCCGCCCTGTTAGGGGTTTCCCTCCCCCTGGGAGCCAAACAGAGGAGTTGTTGTTAAAATATGGATTTTTGTATGGATGGTTTCTGTGCCGCAATGTTACTGTCCGTGTCTGTGGCTGTGTTCGAGGATGACTACATTACAGTGTCTCTGCTTCATCCCAATGGCTCATTACCCCATTCAGCCTTTAGTCTGCTCCACAACCTGTGGTCTGTTTTCTGCTCCATCATTTCACAGCACTTCTCACGAGAGAGAGAGTGAGTGTGAGTGTGTGAGAGAGAGAGAGAGAGAGAGAGAGAGAAGAGAGAGAGAGAGAGAGAGAGAGAGAGAGAGAGAGAGAGAGAGAGAGAGAGAGAGAGAGAGAGAGAGAGAGAGAGAGAGAGAGAGAGAGGAGGAAGAGAGAGAGAGAGAGAGAGAGAGAGAGAGAGAGAGAGAGAGAGAGAGAGAGAGAAGAAGCAGAATTAGGCCAATATCACTAATATATAAAAACTTCAAAAAAAGAGCACTTAAGTTTTGGAAACATCTAAAGTACAGTGACCCCCTCTCATATCATTACCAAACCCTGTAATGCCAAGAGCTGAGCAAAGAAAAGAGTCCCCTCATCCAGCTGGTCCTGGGGCTGAGTTCACAAACCTGTTTTACTAACACACCTCAGGACCAGAACATCCAATCAATCTGGCCTCAGGACCAGAACATCCAATCAATCAGAATAAACCAAATTACAACACAGTCAAAACAAAACTACATTGCTTATTGGGAAACACAAGCACAAACACAAAGCAAAATGCAGTGCTATCTGGCCCAAAATCGACAGTACACCGTGGCTAAATATTTGACCATGGTTACTGATCAAAACCTTAGAAACACCTTGACAAAGTACAGGCTCAGTGAGCACAGCCTTGCCATTGAGAAGGGTAGACACAGGAAAACCTGGCTCCCAGTAGAGGAAAGGCTGTGCAACCACTGCACAACAGCAGAACCTGAGACGGAGCTACATTTCCTGACAAAATGTCAAAAATATAAAAGAATTAGAGAGTGTCATTTTCCCAAATTTGAAACCCTTATTCAAGGTTTCAAAGACCTCTCTGACGAGGATAGGCTACCCGTCCTGTTGGGGGAGGACGCAGAGAGCTGTGGGTTGGCAGCGCACTACATTGCTGCCTGCCATAAGTTGAGGGACAGTGTCTGACAGACCAATCAACCTGCACATGTACTCTACTGTATGCTTATTGTTATTTTGAATGTATGGTTATTTTGACACTTGGTTACTGTTGTTACTGTTGTCCCGTTGACAATTTTGATTCTCATTTTATTTATTTTTTTATTATATTTTTTTATATTATAAATATCCAAAATAAGCTTTGGCAATATGTACATTGTTACGTCATGCCAATAAAGCAAATTGAATTGAATTGAGAGAGTGAGAGAGAGCGAGAGCGAGAGAGAGAGAGAGAGAGAGTGAGAGAGAGAGCGAGAGAGAGCGAGAGAGAGTGAGAGAGAGTGAGAGAGCAAGAGAGAGAGAGGGAGAGAGAGAGAAAGAGAGAGAAAGAGAGGTCTACTCACTCACACCCACAAGAAGAGTATCGGAGGGTTTGATTGTACAGCGCCCCTACCGTAGTCTTCATTCAGCCTACACCACTCTGTGAAAAATGTCCCATTTCTGTGAACATCCTGGAAGAGTTCATTCAATGTGGTCGAAATCTTCCAGTTAGTGTGTGTGTGTGTGTGTGTGCAGATAGCTGTTCCCCTGGCTTGGAGTTAATTAAAACATTTCCTGGTCGTTTGAACTCAGACTCCAACTCTCTTTTCTATCTGCGTGCTGTGTGAAGGAACAGCTGGGGCCGATTTAACTCTTGTTCTCTGTTGAGGAGAATGTCAAAGGAAAACGTTAAAGGAGAGAAGGAAGGATGGAGGGAGAGAGGAGGGATGAGGCGTGCTGATTAGGGATGTGTGAGTCGACTGTCTAGGGATAGTTTTAGCCACTCTSCTCTCCTCCTCACCATCTATTTCATTTGTTCATATTTCTCAAAGCTCAGACAGTAGTATTTTCTCCATATTCCTCCCAGCCTGCCGTCTCAGATGTCTACAGCTGCTAAATAGACCCACAACAGCAGTATTGGAGATATAAGACGTTAGATAAAGCTGTTGTTGCAGGTTGCCTCATTATTCCATAAACTCAAAAGCAAACTCATTTTAATGGATTCTCTTTCAGGCTCTGCCCTGCCTCAACTCCTTTATAAATGATTGATGGAATGCACTGATGTAGGTAGAGAATCATACACAGGCATGCAAACACTCACACACACACACACACACACACACACTGTCCAGAATGACTAGTTTCCAAAGTGCTTCCATTGGGGGCCATCTTGGAGGACATGCATGTGTTGAGGGGTGTTCTTTCAATCTGATCAAACTGTAGGTCATTGGCTCCCTTTCATACCCCTCTGAAACAGACCGGTGGAATATGATTAGGAAGCTCATGTAAGTTCAATGTAATTGGATTTCTTGGAGGCTCTGCCCTTTGCAATGAAAAGCATTGATGTTTAGAGTCGTCACCGAGGACATGCTCTGATGCTGGCCAGTCCTCTATTCCTTGCTAGGACATTTATTTTACTATTCAGCTCATGTGTCACGCCCTGATCTTAGAGATCCTTATTATTCTCTATGTTTGGTTAGGTCAGGGTGTGACTCGGGTGGGAAAATCTATGTTTTCTATTTCTTTGTGTTTTTGGCTGAGTATGGTTCCCAATRAGAGGCAGKTGTCTATCGTTGTGTCTGATTGGGGATCATATATAAGTTGTCATTTTACTTTTGGGTTTTGTGGGATCTTGTTTTCTGTTTAGTGTTTTTTTGCCTGACAGAACTGTTCGCTTTAGTTTTTTGACTTTCGTTATTTTGTTTGAGTGTTTTTGAATAAAAAATCATGCACACTCTCCACGCAGCGTCTTGGTCCACTCTTCCTACCACAAACGAGAGCCGGTACATCATGCTCTTTAATATCTCCTTTGAATTGCAACTGCTTTAATCCTGTTCTCTTCAGCTTTCTGTTCAGTTTATGCTCATACGTAGAGATATGGCATTTTCTCAGGAGATTGGCCAATGTAATGTGTTCATTCACCATCAACCTGTGGCCACCACAGATTGACTGACCAAGGTTCGTTTGAGGCCAGGGTTAGGGAAACCGTGGAAGAACATGCCATAGGCGCAATTAATCAAGTACAATATGTAAATAATTTATTGGAGGTGGTGGCTGTCACCTTGACGTGAGCTGGAAGTAATTAACTTGGTGATGTCAATAAGGAAGTGAGTCATCGTTAAACAGGTCAGATGGAGCGGCTCAGATAGCTGGAATGAATGAGTCAAAGTAATTAAGGATGACTGAGGAAACCTTGCACTTTGAATGAGAACTGTGATTTTGGAAAAGACCCCTAGTCTTGTGTTTTAATTAGGTGGTCTTCTATAGCCCAGGTATATATCAGCTTTTCTAATTATAAGGCTCAGGTAAATGGTTGTAATGTAGCTGCTAAGATCATTCAAACTATTACAGATATGATGTGCTTTCTAATCTAAGTAGATTCTAAATGTCTTTCTTTGGTTTTGTTTAACCAGTCAATACTCAAGACCACTGAAAGACCCGTCTGTAGGCACTTCAAATAAATGAACGGTCAGGCACATTTTCAAACGATCAGTTCTCTGTCTCGTTGGAAGATATTAGGGTTGAAGAGCGAACCACTTCTATTCTCTTCCCCAACATCAGTTTGTCAAGTTTACTTTTCATTTCTCAGAGTTCAGTTTTCAAACCATAAAAGATAACTTCCTAAAGTTAGCCTCTCCAAAGAGTCTGACTAGTCTTCTAGCTCTGTAATTCACAGCCTTGAGAACTAACAACACGCTATACTTCTTTCTCTCTCTCTTTCATTTCCTCCATAGTTTGTATTCTAGTCACCAGCTCACACAGCCTAAGGCCTGGTAATAATCTGACTGTTTTTGCAGGAAGTCATCCGCCCCTCCTAAGCAAAGTGAAGGAAAACTTCCTTTTTGCCTCAAAGTTACAGTAGCTAGCGTCTTCTCCACGCTGCAGAATGTAATATTAGCAAATACATCTTGGTGGTGACGGTTTGATAGCAATGGGGACGCATACCATAGGGCTTTGCCTTGTATAATTGAGTTGGCGTTGTGACACGGTAGCTGGAGGCGAGTCAGCTGGAAAATCCATTGATGTGACTGGCAAGAGTTTACAGTGCTGTGAAAAGGACTAGCTAGCTTTACTCACTATATTCCACATAGCTAGATTTAGATGAATGTTACTGTTGTGGTGCCAGGTGCCTTAAACAATACATCCCTGAGTTGGGATTTGGAACGTCTAGGATTTCCTTGCTGATGCACTGAGGTGCTAAGGAGTTAAAGGGTATTAGGGAATGAAGGCTCCATGTTTTCCAGGGTTTTGAGCAGATTATGAGCCGTCTGTGTGCCTGGCAAGCGTGTGTGGCCTGTGTGTGTCTGTGATATGTGTATGATGACGCATGCATTCACTAGTGTGACTGCATCTTCTAATGGTGATGAAACAGGGATGTGGTCACCCAGATTGAAGAAAATCCTGTACCCTTTTATTCTTCTCTCTTCCCTCCTCTATTCTCCGTCTTACTTCCCTCCTTTCCCCCTTTCTTTCCCCCTCTCTTCTCTCCTCTCCCCCTTTCTCCGTTTCTGTGTCCTGCGACTTCGCCTCCTCGTCCCCCCTGCGCATTCGTTGCTCGCGTCTCTCTCTCCCCTCCTCTCCCCTCTCTTCTCCAAATTCCTGTTTTTCTCATCTCTCTTCTCCTTTCCCCTTCCCCTCTATTCTCTCTTGTCTCTCCTCTTCCCCTCCCTCTTCCGCCTCTCGTCTTCTCCTTCGTCTCTCTCTTCCTTCCTTCCCCCTGGCTTTCGCTCTCCGTCTCTCCCTCTCTTTCTCCTCCTCTATTCTCATCTCTCTCTCCTTCCTGTCCTCTCCCCCTATTTCTCCGTCTCTCTCTTCTCTCTATCTCCATCTCCTTCTCTTTCCTCTATACCTCCCATCTCTCCTCCCTCCTCTCCTTTCCCTCTTATTCTCCATCTCTCTCCCTACTCTCCCTCTATTCTCCGTCTCTCTTCCTTCCTCCCCCTTTCTCTCCCTTCTCTTTCCCTCCTTCTCCCTCTCTCTTCCCTCCCTCTCTCCCTCTATTCTCCGTCTCGCACTTCTCCTCCTCTCCCCCTCGCTTCTCCGTTCTCCCCCCCCCCCTCTTCTTCCCTTCTATTCTCCGTCTCCTCTCTTCTCTTCCCTCCCTATTCTCCCCTCTCCCTTTCTCTCTCTATTCCCCGTCTCTCTTTCCCTCTGTTCTCCCATCTCTCTCTCTCCCTCTTATTCCTCCGTCCCTCTTTCCCTCCTCTCCCCTTCTATTCTCCAATCTCTCTTTCCCCTCTAACACCATCTCTCTTCCCTCCTCTTCCCTCTATTTCCCATCTCTTCCCTTCTCTCCCCTTCTATTCCCGTTCTCTCTTCCTTCCTCTCCCCTTTCTTCTCCTCTCTCTTCCCTCCTCTCCCCTGGCTCTCCTTCGGTCCCTCTCCCCTGTCTTCTCCTTTTCATTCTCCTTCTCTCCTGTCCTTCTCCTCTCCCCTCTCATCAACCTTCCCTCCTACTCTCCCCTCGCTTTCTCCGTCCGTCTCTCCTGCTTTCCCTCCTCTCCTCCCTCTATTCTCTGTCTCTCCCTCTTCCCTCCTTCTCCCCCTTTTTCTCCCGTATCCTTCCTCTTCCTCCTCTGCCCTGCTTTCTCGGTCGCTCCTCTCTTCTCCTCCATTCTTCCTTTCTCTTATCCTCTTCTCTCCTCCCACTGATTCACTGTTCCTCCTCTCTTCTCTCATATCTCTGTCTCTCTTCCCTCTAACTCCATCTCTTCCCTCCTCTCTCCCCTCTATCTCCGTCTACTCTTCCCTCCTCTCGTTTGTCCCCTAATTCTCCATGCCTCTCTTTCCCTCAACGTCTCTCCCTCTAAAACATCCATCTTCTCATCCCTCCACTCTTCTACCCTCTATTCTCCCATCTCTCTTCCCTCCTCCACTCCTCCTCTTAATTCTTCCGGTACTCTCTTCCCTCCTGTTTGCCATCTTCCTCTCCTTATTCTCCCCTCTATTTCTCCGATCTCTCTTCTCCCTCTTCCCCCTCATTTCTCCGTTCTTCTCTCTTCCCACCTCTCTCCCACTCTATTATCTCCCATCTCTTCTCTTCCCTCCTCCTCCCCCTTTATCCCGTCTCTCTCATCTCCTCTCCCCCTCTTCCTGCCTTTCTTCCTTCTCCTCATTCCCGTCGCATTCTTCCCTCTTTCCCCCTCTATTCCTCCTCTCCTTCTCCTTCCTCCCTCCCCCTCTATCTCCTCTATCTCTTTCCCTCCTCTCCCCTCTATTCTCCCCTCTCTTTTCCGCCCTCCCTCTCCCCTGATTCTCAGCTCTCTATCTCCTTCTCCCCCCTCTATTCTCCGTCTCTCTCTTTCTTACCTCCCCCCCTCTATCTCCGCTTCTCTCTTTCCTTCCTCTCCCCCTCTATGTCTGCCCGCTTCTCTCTCTTCCTTCCTCTCCCCCTCTATTCTCCGTCTCTATCTTCCCTCCTCTCCCCCTCTATTCTCTGTCTCTCTCTTCCCTCCTCATTTCTGGTATCTGTCCCTGTTATCACAGACAATATGTCCTTGTAGCAGAGGTTAGGGTGTATTGGGTCCGCTGGTATTTTGGCCCAGCAAATATCGGAAGATTATAGTCTGCCTGCAATATAAGGGTCCTCAGAGCCATAAGAAATATCAGGCTGCCTGCAAGATAAGGGCCCTCTGAGCCAAGAGAAATCAGMCTGCCTGCAAGATAAGGGCCCTCTGAGCCAGGAGAAATATCAGTCAGCCTCCAAGATAAGGGCCCTCTGAGCCAGGATAAATATCATTCTCCCTGCAAGATAAGGGCCCTCTGAGCCAGGATAAATATCAGTCTGCCTGCAAGATAAGGGCCCTCTGAGACAGATCAGGGTGAATAAAGAAGCCTGTCCATTGGGTTGCGCATTCTCTATTCTCTCTCTCCTGTTGCTGTGGATGATCCTTCCACTGAGGTCAGCTGTCTGGTTATTACAGCTGTCACTGCCTGTCTGTGGAAATCCGTTTTTTTAGGTATGGGATCAGGGCCGTCGCCTGCTGTTGTTAATGTCATCAGGGAAGCAGATGCCTCCTGGTCCAGAGGGTGTTTTATTTTATAGGCCACAGCACAGCATATTGAGTGTTTTTATAGAAATGCATTTTGATTGGCAGAGGGAGTCATTCGTGACACAGCACTGTCTTTATTAGTCCACTTCATTAGACTAACAAAGGCCCTTTTCTCCCAGGTGGTTGATTCATTCACTCTTCTAGAGTGTGTTGTATTTGTAAACAAGGCTGATTTAGAATGTCCATCCATAGTGAAGTGCATTGTGATTTCACAGCGCCTGTCTCTCTCCTGTCTACTGGACGTCTGTTGTGATTTTATTACACAGATACAGTGGAGACTTAACCTTAATTCCTCCCTCTCTTCTCCCTTCTCCTGCTCCCTTCGGCCGGGCAGGGAGACGGACTCAGATGTCGTCTGACAGTGATCATCAGTGGGGTGTGTTAATATACAGCCCCAAGTGATGCAGCATTTGATGTTGACAAGAAATTAGGGAAAGTGCTATGTACACTTGTCTTACCTGTCATATTAGGTATTGCTCTTATGTACACTACATGACCAAAAGCATGTGGACACCTGCTCGTCGAACATTGTGGGCATTAATATGGAGTTGGTCCCTCCTTTGCRGCTATGACACTCTTCTGGGAAGGCTTTCCACTAGATGTTGGAACATCTGCGGGGACTTGRTTCCATTCAGCCACATGAGCATTAGTGAAGTCGGGCACTGATGTTGGGCGATTAGGCCTGGCTCGCAGTCAGCGTTCCAATTCATCCCAAAGGTGCTCGATGGGGTTGAGGTCAGGGCTTTGAGCAGGCCAGTCAAGTTCTTCCACACTGGTCTCAACAAATAATTTCTGTACAGACCTCGCTTTGTGCACATTGTCATGCTGAAACAGGAAAGGGCCTTCCCCAAACTGTTGCCACAAAGTTGGAAGCACAGAATGGTCTAGAATGTCTTGTATTCTGTATTGTTAAGATTTCTCTTCACTAAAACTAAGGGGCCTAAACCATCAAAAACAGCCCCAGACCATTATTCCTCCRCCACCAAACTTTACAGTTGGCACTATGCATTCGGGCAGGTAACATCAGCCAAACCCAGATTTGTCCGTCGGACTGCAAGATGGTGATGGGTGATTCATTTTTATTTATTTATTTCACCTTTATTTAACCAGATAGGCTAGTTGAGAACAAGTTCTCATTTACAATTGCGACCTGGCCAAGATAAAGCAAAGCAGTTCGACACATACAACAACACAGAGTTACACATGGAGTAAAACAAACATACAGTCAATAACACAGTAGAAAAATAAGTATATACAATGTGAGCAAATGAGGTGAGATAAGGGAGGTAAAGGCAACAAAAAAAGGCCATGGTGGCGAAGTAAATACAATATAGCAAGTAAAACACTGGAATGGTAGATTTGCAGTGGAAGAATGTGCAAAGTAAAGATAGAAATAATGGGGTGCAAAGGAGCAAACAAAATAAATAAATAAATACAGTAGGGGGAGAGGTAGTTYTTRGGGCTAAAMTATAGATGGGCTATGTACAGGTGCAGTAATCTGTGAGCTGCTCTGACAGCTGGTGCTTAAAGCTAGAGAGGGAGATAAGTGTTTCCAGTTTCAGAGATTTTTGTAGTTCGTTCCAGTCATT
>NC_036872.1:34204577-34206737 GCF_002910315.2 Salvelinus sp. IW2-2015 | reverse complement strand
GGGTGACCAGAGAGATATACCTGCTGGAGCGCGTGCTACAGGTGGGTGCTGCTATGGTGACCAGTGAGCTGAGATAAGGGGGGACTTTACCTAGCAGGGTCTTGTAGATGACCTGGAGCCAGTCACTAATCACTCCAGAGTACATGTTTTCACTGCTCCAGAGTCCAACGGGGGCGAGCTTTACACCACTCCAACCAAAGCTTGGAATTGCGCATGGTAATCTTAGTCTTGTGTGCGGCTGCTCGGTCATGGAAACCCATTTCATGAAGCTCCCGACGAACAGTTCTTGTGCTGACGTTGCTTTCAGAGGCAGTTAGGAACTCGGTAGTGAGTGTTGCGATCGAAGATAGACAATTTTCATGCGCTTCAGTACTTGGTGGTCTCATTCTGTATGCTTGTGTGGCCTACCACTTCGCGGCTGAGCCGTTGTTGCTCCTAGAAGTTTCCACTTCACAAGTTGACTTTCCACTTCACAAGCTCTAGCAGGGCTGAAATTTGATGAGGTTACTTTTTGGAAAGGTGGCATCCTATGACGGTGCCATGTTGAAAGTCACTGAACTCTTCAGTAAGGCCATTCTACTGCCAATGTTTGTCTAGGGAGATTGCATGGCTGTGTGCTTGATGTCAGCAACGGGTGTGGCCGAATCAACTAATTTGAAGGGGTGTCCACATACTTTTGTATGTGTAGTATATGTTGTTCTTCCAGGTCGGCAGGTAGGCCCAGACAGCTCATGTCGAGAGAAGCTTGAGAAGACTATCATAAAGTGGTGAGTCAAACTAATGAGCGGACAAGCATGTGTTACAAATGTCCACTACTTAGTTCCTCAATGGTCTTGCGTGCAGACCAGGATACCAGGCTCTGCTGACAAACTGATTTCAACACCAGCCTTACTCCTTTTTCTCTATTTTTCTACACCTTTCTCACCTTTTCTCTCTCCTGTTCTACCATAGTTTATCTTTCTGCCTTCCTCTCTTCTCCACCCCTCCTGCATTTTTCTGGCTTCCTCGCTTCTCCACCCCTCCTGTATTTTTTGTTATTTCCCTTTCTTAAAAAAATAATTTTCTCCTTACCCTTCTCCTTTTCTGTCATCTTCATCCCACCCTTCCCCTTTTCTGTCATCTTCTTCCCACCCTTCTCCTTTTCTGTCATCTTCACCTTTTCTGTCATCTTCTCCCTACCCTTCTCCTTTTCTGTCATCTTCTCCCTACTCTTCTAATTTTATGTCATCTCCCTACCCTTCGCCTTTTCTGTCATTTTCTCCTCACCCTTCTCCTTTTCTGTCATTTTCTCCTTACCCTTCTCCTTTTCTGTCATTTTCTCCTCACCCTTCTCCTTTTCTGTCATTTTCTCCTCACCCTTCTCCTTTTCTGTCATTTTTCTCCTTACTTTTCCTTTTTGTCATTTTCTCCCCTTCTTCTTTTCTGTCATTTTCTTCACCCTTCTCATTTCTGTCACTTCTCTATCTTTCTAATTTTGTCATTCCTACCTTCTTATGTTGTCATTTTCTTCTCACTTTCTTTTTGTTCTTTTCCTCTACTCTCCTTTTTCTGGTCATTTTCTCTCCTCTCTTTTTCTCTGTCATTTTCTATCACTTCTCCTTTTCTGTCACTTTTCTCATCTTTGTTTCCTCTTTTTTCTGCTTCTTCGTTTTTCTCTCTTTCATGTTTCCCATTCTTTCAACTCTTCTCTCTCCTCTCTCTTAGTTGTTCATAACAATGAGTGCATGACCTTATCAGGACATCGTCAACAACAAGCCTTAACATCAAGAAATTGGAGGGTGGGAGGAGGGTGGGTGACAGTGGAGGAAGGTTGAGGTGGGGAGGGGGGTCAGTGGTCATTGGCGAAATACGTCATTCAACGAGAGAACATTCATTCGATGGGCCCGCGTATGAGTCGTGTTTGTGTTCAAATTCTTTTTTTCGGTCATATGTCCGGGAAAGACATGAAGTTTGGTGTTTTCAACTAACACGAGTGCAAGATAACGAAATGATGGATAAACGTCTGTTTGATTGATAATTAAATGAATGTAGTCCAAGTTGAAGGACGCTTGAATTCACAACAAAGCGTTTCAATGTTCGTGTTAAGGCTATAAAGTTGATATATGACAAAACGCCACTGGGATTGTTTCGTGTGACTTTGGTGCCACATAGATTATAAGG
>NC_036872.1:34202898-34204419 GCF_002910315.2 Salvelinus sp. IW2-2015 | reverse complement strand
TAAGGTAATTGATGAATTTTATTGCTATTTCTGACTTTCGTGACTAATGTACTTTGCTGTAACTGTACCTAATGTGTTGTTTACTGATCGATAATCGCTTTTGCAGTGAAGCTTTTCAAAATCGGACATATTGGGTAGATTAACAAGAGGTATAGCTTTGATTTGGTGTATAACACTTCTGATTTAATTGAAGCTAAATATGTATAATTATGTCATTTCGGCAATTTTTTTATTTTTTTGTGAAACGTTCCGCTAGCGGAACCCCGGGCCTAGACAGGTTAAACAAAACTAGCGGGTGGTCCCTACATCAGCAGACGGAAGCTAGATCCACATTCGGTGCGATGTGTGCGAGTCTGAACTGTTCTCTGGCCCCCAAATCCCAGTAACAAGGTATTCTGTCCGTGCAGTGCTGGTCAGTCAGTCATACTATTGATTAGCATTACACCAGTTCAGTACTCTCAACCAAAAACAGGTAATGATTAGAATAAGGAGAGGTCTGCACTCATAGTATTGAGTTGATACAAGGAAATGTGTTATACTATTGATATAATAGTGTAGACGTACGTTAGTTAAGACGACTTGGCGGTATGGTACAAGGTGGATGTTTTAGTGGTGAGGAAAGCTTTGTGAGGTTTTGGCTGCTGCCAGTATAATCTCCCTACTGCTATCAGTCTCCCCTACCTCCCAATCTGTCACTCTCCTTTCCTACCTCCTTCCCTCTCTTCCTCTCTCCATCTGTCTTGCTCTAATCTTCCATCTGTCTCCATTAAGTCCCACTCTGCTGACTTCCATGGCTCTCTGGTTAAGGATCCACACCTCTTTGAAGTACACCAGTGTAGTGGAGCCGACCTTTGAGGTCACAGCGGATGATGTCATTAGTGCATGATGTCACTCCTTTTAAGTGACTCCCAATTCCCAAGTTGGTCCCAATTTGAAATACATTAATTTAACTCTGTGAGGATACCCACACACTCCAGTTTGGTGCACCCAATCACAACTATCCCTAATCTGCTACCGCCCCTCCCTCGTCAATCTTGCTTGGTTTTCAACTACACAGACACTGATAACGAGGGCCAGGAGTTTGTCCTGATGAGGCCATGTGGTCAGGGAAAAGTCAGGGTCGTTGGACATGCATGCCCACAGCTTGAGAATGTGGTGTCCACACCAAAGCGTGCTGTTTGTCTGCTGGGAGGATAATAGATGTACCTTGTTGTCTCCTTCCCTCTGACCTCCACATTGTTCCTGTAATGAGCTGTCTCCTCCAGTCTGACCTCTCCACGGGGTTCCTGTAATGAGCTGTCTTCTCCAGTCTGACCTCTCCAAGGTGTTCCTGTAATGAGCTGTCTTCTCCAGTCTGACCTCTCCAAGGTGTTCCTGTAATGAGCTGTCTCCTCCCCTCTGACCTCCACAGTGTTCCTGTAATGAGCTGTCTCCTCCAGTCTGACCTCTCCACGGTGTTCCTGTAATGAGCTGTCTCCTTCCCTCTGACCTCCACAGTGTTCCTGTAATGAGCTGTCTCCT
>NC_036872.1:34200160-34202255 GCF_002910315.2 Salvelinus sp. IW2-2015 | reverse complement strand
TCTGACCTCTCCACAGTGTTCCTGTAATGAGCTGTCTCCTCCCCACTGACCTCTCCACAGTGTTCCTGTAATGAGCTGTCGCCTCCCCACTGACCTCTCCACAGTGTTCCTGTAATGAGCTGTCTCCTCCCCACTGACCTCTCCACAGTGTTCCTGTAATGAGCTGTGTCCCTATTTAGTATCAATGGTCTGTAATGGGCAGCAATACTAACACCTGGTTATTGATTACCAGTACTATTGATCATGTTATTGTTGTTGCCCCCTGTGGGAGTAGAACATGCTGAATGGGTGGGTTGTGTTTTTGTCTTGATATAATAAAGCTTGACAGGTTTTGTATAGGTTTTGATAAACCTTTAACCCTGTGAGTGACACCCAGGGGCTGTTGCTGTGAGCGATGAGTCTCTCATATGATGCATACTACAGTACTTCGCAGTGGAGTGTGTCTGTCTGATCTCCCCTGCCGATAGCCCATTGATTTAGTGCCAGTTGAACTGATGGAGACGGAATAGATCTGGTGTGTGTGTTTGTATTTGTTTTTCGCTATTTGTGACAGTTGTCTGTTGTTGTTTACTGATGCCCCCCGCCCCTGCTTCCTCTTTCACCAGCCTTGTACAAGGATCTTGTTCTTGGACATATTCCACAACTACAGTGAGACTCCTGGAGTACTACTGGAGATGGTACAGAATCTACAAGGTAAGTCTGCCATTGTATTGTCCTCTTTTCCTTTGGGGAAAAGTGTATTCTGACCTCGATAGGACATCCTGTTAAATAAAGAAGAAACAAAACATGTGTCACGCCCTGACCTTGGTTTTCTATATTTTCTGTATTATTTTAGTCAGGTCAGGGTGTGACAAGGGTGGGTATAGGTGTGTTTGTCTTGTC
Source organism: Salvelinus sp. IW2-2015 (assembly GCF_002910315.2). Taxonomy (NCBI): domain Eukaryota; kingdom Metazoa; phylum Chordata; class Actinopteri; order Salmoniformes; family Salmonidae; genus Salvelinus; species Salvelinus sp. IW2-2015. Next base: position 34,201,373 of record NC_036872.1, on the reverse strand, counting down.
TAGGGTTTTTTGTTTATCTATGGGGATTTTGTATGTCTAGGGAATGTAGGTTTATGGTGGCCTGAATTGGTTCCCAATCAGAGGCAGCTGTTTATCGTTGTCTCTGATTGGGGATCCTATTTAGGTTGCCATTTTCCATTTAGGTTTGGTGGGTAGTTGTCGATGTGTTGTTGCCTGTCAGCACTCTGTTATTTATAGCTTCCCATTCGTTTTGTTGTTTTTGTTAGTTTGTTCGTTAGTTTGTTTTTGTTAGTTTGATCGTCACGATGATCGTGACAACATGTTTTCACAAAACTATTTTCTGATTATTTCCTAACCTGGCCTTGTCCAGCCACAGCCTTGGCTTGGTTGTAGAGATGTCCACTTAAACAGCTGAGAACGTACTGTACAACAGAACCATTCAACAGTCTTTAGAAACGCATTCTTTAGATTACAATATGAGATTCCTCCTGTGAGACAGGCCTGTGTAAGTGATCAGTTCTCAGAGTTGTCACTGCACACAAACACTGGACAATTACAGGGTGTCTTTAGGCCAGTGTTCTTCTCTGTCAGAGTTGTAATACAGGGACTGTCGGATTGGAAAATTCAATTTTAGCTGAAAGCCAAATATCGATTGTGAGAAGCTACTCAGGCGCCAATAACAGGGGTGTAAGTGAGAGAGACAGACTGGACAACGATCTGTCTGTCTCAGTCAGCATGTCAGACATGGGATATTCCATCATTTTCAGCGGTAGTTTATTGTCGCTGTGGAGGACCCTGTTAAGCTTCTGATGAAGGATGCAGCTGGGTAATAATGGTGTCTTATTACGGTGTCTCTGGTCTCTTGTTACGGTCTCTCTGGTCTCGTTACGTTCTCTCTGGTCTCTTGTTACCGTCTCTCTGATCTCTTGTTACCGTTTCTCTGATCTCTTGTTACCGTTTCTCTGATCTCTTGTTATGGTCTCTCTGGTTTTTGATAGGGGTCTGTTTTTTTACTGTCTCTAGTCTCTTGATAGGGTTCTGTCTTGTTGCGGTCTCTCTGGTATCTTGATAGGGGTCTTTCTTGTAAAGGTCTCTCTGGTCTCTTGATAGGGTTCTGTCTCGTTACGGTCTCTCTGGTCTCTTGATAAGGTTCTGTCTGTTACGATCTCTCTGGTCTCTTGATAGGGTTCTGTCTTGTTACGATCTCTCTGGTATCTTGATCGGGTTCTGTCTTGTTACGATCTCTCTGGTA
>NC_036872.1:34197909-34199975 GCF_002910315.2 Salvelinus sp. IW2-2015 | reverse complement strand
ATCTCTCTGGTATCTTGATCGGGTTCTGTCTTGTTACGATCTCTCTGGTCTCTTGATAGGGTTCTGTCTTGTTACGATCTCTCTGGTATCTTGATAGGGTTCTGTCTTGTTATGGTCTCTCTGGTTTCCCGATAGGGTTCTGTCTCATTGCGGTCTCACTGCTGTGTTCACGGCTCTCTGGAGAACCCAAGGCTCTCTTGTTGCCATTGGTACTGAAGCTGAGACAGCCACCTGAGAAAAGATTACAGGAAATGGACTGTGGCTAGCCTAGGAAGAGCCTAGGGTTCGTTCTCTTGTCCAGAGGCAGTAACAGGCACAGGATGAGGAATTGCAATACTAGAATGGATATAAACTATCGTATAACAGTTTTAAATGTATTTAATAAAACATACTGTATTAAAGTAAAAGTAACATGGCTGTATACAGGGAGTACCAGTAACGAGTCAATGTGCAGAGGTACAAGGTAATTGAGGTTGCGATGTACATATAGGTAGGGGTAAAGTTACTAGGCAACAGGATAGATAATAGACAGAAGCAGCAGGGTATGTGGTGAGTGTAAAAGTGTGTGTGTGTGTGTGTGTGCGTGTGTGTGGAGTCCAGTGTGTGCCATAGTCAGTGCAAGAGCTAGTGAAAAAAAGGGTCAATGCAGATAGTCCAGGTAGCCATTTGATTAGGTAGGGGTAAATATAGGTAAGGGTAAATATAGGTAAGGGAAAATATAGGTAGGGGTAAATGGYTAGCCATTTGATTAGCTATTTAGCAGTTTTGTGTTGTGACTTTTTGCTAATTAATATTGGAATAATGAATTGATCTGATGTATTTGATAATTTTTTTTATCCTATCTAAATTCATCTAAGAGGGGCAACATTAAGGGTTGGATATAGAGAAACCCTTGAATTAACTCCATCAGTTGTTATCAGTAACCGTTATACCATGCTATTAGACAGGGTACAATGTGATTCCACACAGTTATTGAGGTGAGAATCTCCACAGGTCAATATGAAATAGGCATCCGTACTCAACTCAGGCAAATACAACAGAACATTCACAGGCCCTTTTATTGTGTAAGATTTCATTTTTTTTTTTTTTTTACAATACAAAACATACACATACAAATGACAACATACAGATGCACACAAACATCCACAACATCACTCCTGCCCGGACCCAATTGCTCACTATCTCCAGTGTCCGCATCACTCTCCGCCACATGGCCTCAAATTGCACCATTTTGTTTCTCTCCATTGCCCATGCACTTTCAACATGTAGATAATAAAGTATTTGACCTTTTCATTCTGTCAGCCAACTTTCTATCTCAGCCCATAACCTTTGACCTTCATAGCATTCCCAGAAGCCATGGTTCATTGAGCCATTGTTAGTTTTACATTTATGACATTGTGCTGTACAATTTATGAATTTTGTCTCTTGAACTTTTGAGATTGACATGATCTTATTCAATGAAAGAGAAAATGTAAGGGCACTATGTCGACATAGGCTTTCGCAACCGTGAAACTCTACAGTTCCTCACCCAGGAAGASACATTAACTAGGCTATAAATTAGCATCTGATGTGGACAGTGCCGGGACAGTATTGATCATGGATTTGTAAATTAGACCTGCCATCTTACAAGACTCAATGACTTCCACCACTTTACACACACAACACTACTTTCAGAGGAAATTAAGAATGTAATGGGGTTAATTTACTTGTACGTCGATGTTGGCTGCCCAGTTTGATTCTGTTAGGATAGACGTGTTGTCCAAGTCTCTCTCTCCCTCTCAGTTCTCAGTCCAAGACAGTAGAGTCTATGAGAGCTCTTCCATGCAATGTATTCATCCTCTGATTCCKGCCGGGATGGATTGCGAACTCATTCAGTTAGTTTCGAATGCAAACAGTGCATTGACACCTGAAACCCCACCTCTTTAAGGAATACCTAGGATAGGATAAAGTAATCTCTCTAACTCCCCCCCCCCCCTTAAAAGAGTTAGATGCACTATTGTAAAGTGGTTGTTCCACTGGATATCATAAGGTGAATGCACCAATTTGTAAGTCGCTCTGGATAAGAG
>NC_036872.1:34192702-34197162 GCF_002910315.2 Salvelinus sp. IW2-2015 | reverse complement strand
ATCTTTTTCTCTCTTTCTTTCTCTCTTTCTCTCTTTTCTTTCTTTCTTTCTCTCTCTCGGAGGACCATGAGCCCTAGGACCATGCCTCTAAGACTACCTGGGCCTGTGACTCCTTGCTGTCCTCAGTCCACCTGGTCGTGCTGCTGCCTGCGGCTATGGAACCCTGACCGTGTTCACCGGACGTGCTACCTGTCCGCAGACCTGCTGTTTTCAACTCTCAGAGACAGCAGGAGCGGTAGAGATACTCTCAATGATTGGCTATGAGAAATCCACCTGAAAATTGGAGAGAGCATACTTAAATTTACACAGGACACCGGATAAGACAGGAGAAATACTCCAGATATAACAGACTGACCCTAGCCTCCCGACACATAAACTACTGCAGCATAAATACTGGAGGCTGAGACAGGAGGGGTCGAGAGACACTGTGGCCCCGTCCGACAACACCCCCAGAGAGGGCCAAACGGGCAGGATATAACACCACACTCTTTGCCAAAGTACAGCCCCCACACCACTAGAGGGATATCTTCAACCACCAACTTACCATCCTAAGACAAGGCCGAGTATAGCACATTTTTTGTCCATTAAAATAACATCAAATTGATCAGAAATACAGTGTAGACATTGCTAATGTTGTAAATGACTATTGTAGCTGGAAACTGCTGATTTTTAATGGAACATCTACATAGGCGTAGAGGCCCATTATCAGCAATCAACACTACTGTGTTCCAATGGCACATTGGGTTAGCTAATCCAAGTTTATCATTTTAAAAGGCTAATTGATCATTAGAAAACCCTTTTGCAATTAACAACACAGCTGAAAACTGTTGTTCTAATTAAASAAGCAATAAAATTGGCCTTCTTTAGACTAGTTGAGTATCTGGAGCATCACAATTGTGGGTTCGATTACAGACTCAAAATGGCCAGAAACAAAMAACTTTCTTCTGAAACTCATCAGTGTATTCTTGTTCTGAGAACTTAAGGCTATATTCCATGCGAGAAATTGCCAAGAAACTGAAGATCTCGCACAACGATGTGTACTACTCCCTTCACAGAACAGCGCAAACTGGCCCTAACCAGAATAMAAATAGGAGTGGGAGGACCCGGTGCACAACTGAGCAAGAGGACAAGTACATTTGAGTGTCTAGTTTGAGAAACAGAAGCCTCACAAGTCCTCAACTGGCAGCTTCATTAAATAGTACCCACAAAACACCAGTCTCAATGTCAACAGTGAAGAGGCGACTCCGGGAAACCCAAACCGTACAGACCTCTAAAAGTGCAAATGGCTCTGCACTATGTACGCACTACTGTCTTTAGATGAGTCATATGCAGGAGACACTGATGTTCCTCTTCCCTACCTCCAGTGATTACAGTGCTCCCTAGAGAGACTATAAAACCCTATCACTCTCTCCTTTTGTCTCTCTATATCAGTCTCTTCATTTCACCATCCCTCAATTTGTCTCCTTACCCCACCCCCCTCTCGCTCCACCATTTCTAGTTTGATCACTCCTTTGACAGACTGTATCCCTCTCCCTATGTGGTCGTTAGCTCAGCACTGGTCCTTCCAGCCCTGCTAATGACATTGTTAGTCCCACCAACACTGTGTGGTCATAGGCTGGCCCCATTGTTTATGGTTGACTGGTCATAGGCTGGCCCCATTGTTTATGGTTGACTGGTCATAGGCTGGCCCCATTGTTTATGGTTGACTGTTTCTCACACTACAAACTCCACATCTCATTTCAGCGGGCCCTTCCGTGTAATTACTCTAATGGACTTTATGGATGAGAACAGTAATCCAACACTGCTGCATCACAACTAATTGTGTTCTGTTTTCTTCTATATGCCCTGTGTAGCAATCACACCAATCTGGCTTCATGTGGGAAAATTAAGGAAACATTTGGGCTGTTTATGAGAAGGGTCAAAACCACAGCGTATTCTATTCCGTTKAATTCTATTCAGTGAATAATAATACTGGCTCTGTAGGGAGCTATTCAATGTGAAATGACAAAACCAAAGATGGCCGGCCCAGACTATTGGATATCTGATGGCAAGCAAATAGAAAAGATGGCATCTTTCACTCGTAACAGTATGCCATTGAAGAAAGGCTCTCATTTCCACCCCCATCTGACCACAGTGTACAATGCAGTGGGGCTTGCTGCATACGAGCTGTTTCACAACATTGATTTTGACCAGTGGTTCAATAATGATCTTCTGGGCGAGCTACAAGTCAGCCACCACAGGTATGTCATAAGTACAGTATGTCATCATAACTGTCATGATGATGCATTAATAATGATTGATTGCATTCATAAAACCCAGTTCAGATACAACATCCGAGATGCTAGAGAATTATGCAGTTTTAGAAAGAAGTTTGCTTGATCTGAATGGTCTAGTTTCAGTACATCTCATGTCGGCTGCTGGAGTTTCCAAATTTCAATATTCAAATGTTAGATAAAGACTAYCGACAAGATGAGACGGATCTGTTTAGCCAATCAGAGAACGGTGTGCTGGCGTTCTGTATTTATCCAAGCAGCTAGCTAGCCAAGCAGATGGCTAGCTAGCTATTTCACTGCAGTTATCTACCCTAGCTTACTTCTCTGACAAGTTACAAAGTGTGCCCTGTTTTTGGTGCATGTATTTCATGATACTCGTTTGCAACAACACTTTGCCACAACAAGTGGCAACTATTTCAATTTTCATCATGTCATTCTAAAGAGGCACTGTTGCCATGGAGACGGTCTCAACTGTACTCTCCTTATTTTATCTGAACGCCAGGTATTCAGTCAGCTGTTTAACAACACAACATTCTAAAACTGGCACATTTTCTGTTCTTGACTCGTCTTATGTTTGTTGTTGTATCTGAACTGGGCTATATCGTATTAGAGCTTTTAATAGGGCGTGACAACGCTTCTGTCATCCAATCCGTGAACCTGTTTCCTCTATCGCCACCCAATGACAGTTGGAGTTACTGTTGACTCATTAGAGTTTKATTTATGTTACCTTCATCCACTGTTTCCCCATCAATCAATGCAAATCATTCCTTTAGCCAAGAAACGATAGACACTTGGTTAGTAGTTTGTTATCATAGACACTACAGGTGTGCCGACATGGGCATGCTCATAATCCTATCCGGAAATTGACAGTTGATACTTGGATCGAATTAAATGTTTTAATATACCGAAGCAGATGTTGGAAAAAATTACGATACTCATTTTGTCCGACTACTTGGCACACCTATAATATACACAACAAACATCCAGACTCTGACTGTGAAGACTCAACTACTAAAAGAGGAGAGAGTCTTTGGAGGAGAGGAAGAGGAGATGGTAAAGGTGGGATGTGTGATCTCATGCAGTAAAAAGGAACCCTCATAGGCCCCCGACACTTGAGTCAAACACACAAAGGAAGTGATGTGTCAACACAGGTGTGATGATGTCACAGTGCAGGTGTGGTGATGTCACAGTGGGACTTTGATGGGGGTGTTCTATCTGCAGAATGAAAATGGTTCTCAGCCTCTCTGACACATCAAAGCACATAAAGTGGGTGGGCTGCTGCTCTTCAAAGAGAGTGTTAGGCTGACCCACTCACCTGCTACACCATTCAACTTTTTTGTTGTAGGTTTAGTGTATTTCCCCCACCCCAAGTCTATTCAAAGAATAACGTGAGGTTGGTTTAATTTTTAATGTCACATGCACAAGTACAGTGAAATGTGTGTGTGTGTCTGTCATATCTCCCACCCATCTCTCTACATACCCACTTCTGCCCTCTCATTATGTCTGACAACACAGAGATCTGCTCTCTCATTATGTCTGACAACACAGAGATCTGCTCTCTCATTATGTCTGACACAACACAGAGATCTGCTCTCTCATTTTCTTCTGACAACACAGAGATTGGTTCTCATATATGTTCTGACACACAGAGGATCTGCTCTCTCATTATGTCTGACAACACAGAGATCTGCTCTCTCCTCTATGTCTGACAACACAGAGATTCTGCTCTCTCATTAATGTCTGACCACACAGAGATCTGCTCTCTCATTATGTCTGACCACCCAGAGATCTGCTCTCTCATTATGTTGACAACACAGAGATCTCGCTCTCTCATTATGTCTGACCAACACAGAGAATCTGCCTCTCTCATTATGTCTGACAACACAGAGATCCTGCTCTCTCATTATGTCTGACAACAACAGAGATCTGCTCTCTCATTATGTCTGACACCACAGAGATCTGCTCTCTCATTATGTCTGACAACACGAGATTCTGCTCTCTCATTATGTCTGAAACACAGAGATCTGCCTCTCTCATTATGTCTGACAACAACAGAGATCTGCTCTCTCATTATGTCTGACCACACAGAGATCTCTGCTCTCTCATTATGTCTGACAACACAGAGATCTGCTCTCTCATTATGTCTGACACACAACAGAGATCTGCTCTCTCATTATGTCTGACAAC
>NC_036872.1:34186363-34191580 GCF_002910315.2 Salvelinus sp. IW2-2015 | reverse complement strand
TCTGCTCTCTCATTATGTCTGACAACACAGAGATCTGCTCTCAGATAGTTAGTTTACATCCCAAATGGCACCCTGTTGCCTTTACCGTGTATTACTTTTGACCAGGGCCCAAAGGGCACTATATAGTGCACTGCAAAACAAATAGGGTAGCATAGAGCTGAATTGTTTACTGGTGTTTGTTATTCCGTGTGGGTAAGAGCCAGAAAATGATGGAAGACAGCAGTTGGAATCACACTGTTTATTGTCACCCTTCCTTCCCTACTGGGCAGAAGTAGATACAGACATAAGAAGAAGAAAGAGAGGGAAGAGAGAGATGGGGAGAGAGAGACGGGGAGAGACACCCTTATAGGTGCTTATTTCAAGAAACTACCGCTGATGGTGGTTGGAATTTGAACTGTCTCTTAATGGTTGTGTGTTCACAATGTGTCACACAACGTGCATCAGCCTTGTGCAATGTGGTGCTGTGTTGTCCTGTCATTATCTCCCCACCACTCCATCTTGTCTAAGCCAGTACCCACTTCTGCCCTCTCATTATGTCCTGACAAACACCTAGGAGCCATTCTTGGTGGTTGGTGGCTTCAGGTCCTTCGAACTTTAGCCCTGTCGGGACTATACCACCAGAGGCACTTCTGGCTCTTCGCAGCCTCTGACTTGTAGTGTCCGTGACAAATAGCAGATAGGATTCGTCGGTCTCTTGGCCATATTTCCATCGCCTCTTTGAGGAGCAGAAAGAGATCTCGCTCTCGTCCCTGGTGTCATGTTATGTCGTGACAACTTGCCTGACAGAGATCTTGGCTGTCCTAATTCTCACCAACGTTCTGGCAGCAACACTGCATTGAGAGTCTTGGCTCTCTCGTATCTGCTTTCACCTTCATTTGTAGTCGTTCTGCCACACACCCACAAATTAGGACCGGTGCTTCTCCCTATTATGCTTTGCTCGGGACAATACGCAGAGATGGATCTGCCTCTTCTTCTACTTTATGTCGCTGATCTAATCACCCAGACGATTCTGCTACGCCGGCTGCTCTGAGAGTGAGGTGGTAGCTGCCTGAATGCCAACACAAGAACTTGACTCTCTCATTAATGTCTGACCACTACAGAGATCATGTCCTCTCTCATTATGTTTGACAACACAGAGATCTGCTCTCCTTGGCTCCATTATGTCCTCGCCACCACCAGAGTTGCTGCGGCCTCCCTGCTTGCATGTAGTGGTTGTTCAATGCATCGAAACCAACAGTAGATCTGCTCTCTTCATTTATGTCCTGACAACTACTGGACGTATGATCGCTCCGCATTCATCATCATTATGTCGAGCACACCTACCAGAGTTATCTGGGCTCTCTGTGCTATGTATGTTCCTGTCGCATTCCTACTCTTGGCTCTCCAGCACGCATCCCTGCTCTCCCTCTGACTATAAGGCTCTGACGAGACTTGGACAGGTGTAGTGAATGCTTGGCCTTCTGTCATCTATAGTAGTGTCCAGATCGCACCATATCATCAGAAGCATGCGCCTTGGCTTCGTCGTGGTTGTATCTTCATGTATCTCTTTTGATCTCCACTGAGCGAGAGCCATCCGCCCTCTCAGTCAGTTCACTCGTCTCGTGCAACACACCTGATGATTCGTGGTCGCTCTCAGTTATGTCTGAATCCCATGCTATCATGACGCATCTTGGGCTGCTCCTTCCCCCTGGCAGCCTATGTTATTGGTGGAGCACTGATAGAGGATCCTGGCTTCCTGCCTCATTATGTCTGACATTCCAGCGAGCGAGTATCTTGCTCCCTCCCATTCATTTATAGGCGGACCCTATGCTCACAGTAGATGTGTGCGTCTCGTCATTATTTGTTAATAAAACTACACCATGCGAGATTTCTGCTTCTCTCCTGTGCAATGTTCTGAACCACCACCGCACTTTGTGCTCTACGCATCATGTCTCGGTGACACATCACAGGAGGAGCGTTGCGTCTTCAGCTGCTGCCTCATTTAGGTGCTCTGATCAACACCAGAATTTGGTTGCTCGCTCCCTTGCCATTTGCGAGTCTGATCGACACAGTTAGATCTGGCTCTGTACACTTTAGTCGTTTCTTGACAAACTATGCTTCGCAGATCTCGCTCTTCCGGCCTCAATCTTAGCTCTGTACAAGCACAGAGATGGTTTGTCTCTCAATCAGTTATGTCTTAACTGAGCCAGCCCAAGAGATCTGCTCTCTCATTATGTCTGACCACACAGAGATCTTTGCGCTCTTTCACCTCCTATTTGGGCGCGTGGACACCATCAGAGATTCCTTTGGGCTGCCGTTTGTAATGCATGCCTTGACAACACGACGATGTCTCTGCTCTCTCATCATGTCTGACAACTCACAGAGAATCTGCTCTGTCAGAGATCGTTTGACAGCCACCACAGTATGATCTGCTGGCTCTGCTCTTATTATGGGTACAGATCATCGCAGAGTATTCCTGCTGCCTCTTCATTCATGTGGTCTGACCATCATCAGACGACCTTTTGCGGCTCACGTCCCATGTTTGTCTGACAACACAGAGATCTGGCTCTCTCATGTGACAGTTTTGCTGATCTTGTAGCCACACAGAGGGTCTCTGCTCGCCTCACTTATGTCTGACCCCACAGAGGTCTGCTCTCTCATTAATGTCTGACAACCACAGAGATTTGGTTCCTTGGCTCGTGCCCTTGCTCTTCATCTAGGATTTGGTTCTAGCGACAAGCATGCACGATATCTGCTTCTCTTTGTCGATCTTATGTCCCCTGAATACAATACGACAGCGAGATCTTGCTCTCGCTTTTATTGCGCATGTCGTGGACAATCTATCAGTGAGAGCCGTGCTCTCTTCGCACTTATGTTGGATCAATGACAGACGCATTCTGTCTCTCCCTTGGTGCATAGCTCTAGTGTCTGACTTACGAGTCGGAGTTAAGATTCATGGTCCTCTGGCCTCATTATGTTGGGTCGTGACCTAACACGACCATATCTGCTTCAGCGGCCTGCTTGTTTGTGTTGCTAGATTAAATGGCCTCTTGGCGGACCAACCTATGAGGCTTCTCCCCCCCATTGCGCGAGGACGCTGAAATCTTTTGTGCTGGGCTCTCTGTTCATGTATGCGGTGTCTGACATACACAGACGCTTCTCGCTCTTCTATTTATGCTGACAACACAATGACTCTGCTCCTCCTTCGATTACAGCTGTCCTTGACCCAGCTTGACTAGAGGTCTGGCTCTCTCATTATGTCATGACCCTACGAGCATGGGTCTGGCTTCTGGCCTTTCCACCTCTATGTCTGCACCTTAGGCGGCCCTGAGTTGGGTGGTTGTAGCTGCTGCCTTGGCTTCACCCATTGAGAGATCTGCTCTCGCGCCCACTTGCTCACTGTCTTGAGATCGACTAGCGTGATATTACTGCCTCTTCGTCTGATCTCATGTCGACAACTACATGAGGCATCTTCTCTCCCCCTTCAGTTGAGCAGTGTCCTTGGACCACACCAGTAGGTCTTGCTCTCTCATTATGTCTGACAACTACGGAGACGGCTGCTCTCTGTTCAGATGTGTCTGACATACTAGCAGACTATGCGCTCTCCATATTATGTCTGACAAACCACAGAGATCTGCCTCTCTTGGTCATCTTACTGTCCTGCACAGCTCACACAGTAAGCGAGTCTGCTCTCCTGCTTTCGATGGTAGGTGGCTGATCGAACATACTGCTGCAAGCCATCTGCTCTCTTTAATTGTCGGGTAACTCACACCACAGAGTATCTGCTGCGGCTGTCCCCTTGCCTTGGTGGTTGTTCATTATTGTCCCTTGGCACTTCTATACCATCTGGAGCATTCTTGCCTCTCTTTAGTCATCGGTATCGTCTGAAACACGCGCAGTTATGGCGGTTGTTGCTTCTATCTTGCTTTCTTTAGTGGCTTATCTACACAGCAGATCTGAGACTCTTTCTAGCGGGCCTTGCATTATGTCTTGACCACGTGAGTTGTACAGAGCTGTGGTCTCTCTTGCCTATTGGATGTCCTTGCACCACCCACTAGAGATCTAGGCGGCTTCGCTTCGCTCGCGATTGATAGGAATTTAGTTCTTGAACATCCTCCTATAGATGGGCTACCCCTTGCGCGCTGCCTTGGTGGTTGTCTGAGTTCGCCTCTGTTCTACCTGTCTTTGGTGTCTGTCATTCCACCTTTGGCGTCCTGTGGTATCCAGGTGGTGGCTCCTAAACTGTAGGGCCACTATTAAGCTGGCGCATGCTCGCAAAAACAATATATGGGTGGAGACTTTACCGCAGCTGCTTTTGAGGTTTGTAGCTGCGTTGTTTGGTTTACTTTTGGTGCGCTGTGTGTCGGGGCTAAGGCTGCGTCTGCAGCAACACCACTGTATTGGGCGGGACCTAGGATCATGTCGAGTGTGGGAGTATGTATACTACCTACCTGTTTTGGTACTTGTTTTCACCCCCTTTCTGCTTGCCCTGAGCCTTGCTGGGTGAGTGAAGTAGGTATTTTAGCATGAAACATAAGATCATGGAAACATGAAGAGCAGGGGAAGAGAGAGTAGGGGCGAGACGTAGCACGCCATTGGCCGGGGCGTGGCACTGATGAGAATGGGTCTTGTGGGGTGAGAGATGAAACACCTTGGGAGGCATGAGATCTCGCCCAGGTTAGAGAGAAGACGGGAGAGCGCCATGACGCATTAGGTGAGTGTAAGTGATGAGAGGAGAGCATAGGGCAGCAGAGAGACGTGGAGAGAGAGACGGGGATTGGAACGTTACCGCACTGTGAGAACGGCCTGACGGTCGGAGTGAGAGGTAGAGGATTGGTGGGTATAAAGAGAGTGGCATGGAGGCCAGAGACCGAGGAGAGATGACGTATCGGGGCGTGAGTAGCAGACCGCACACGGTTGAAGGACCGTGCACGAGTACGTGAGAGAGGTAGGATTTGGGAGATAGAGAGAAGCAGAATCGGCTGTGGACGAGATATGAGAGGACGCGGTGACGAGCAGCCAGATTCTGGGGCGGAGGCCACCTGGAGAGAGCAGTACGGGGAGTAGGAGGTATGAGGAGCGTGTTGTGAAATCTGCGTGACGCTATGAGAGGATTCCGGCCGCCGGAGCAGAGGCACTGAGCGTGGAGAGGTGTGGTATGAGATAGCTGCGTGGACGAGAGAGACTTGGGAAGTATGAGGCGTAGTAGCCCCCATTAGCACGGGGCCTGGGGAGAGT
>NC_036872.1:34185612-34186338 GCF_002910315.2 Salvelinus sp. IW2-2015 | reverse complement strand
CTGGGAGAGAGAGAGACGGGGAGAGTGAGACTGGGATAGGGAGACTAGGAGAGAGAGACAGAGCGACTGAGAGACTGATCCAGCCTGGACAGTTCTTAAAAGCCATGTGCTGCTTTCTTTGGAGAAAAGGAGAGGGTAAAGGGAAAAGACAGCATTGTGTTCTAGTAAAGACCACCACATATTAAAGACCACCACAAGATGCCTACCTGCCTTCAGGGAGAGTGAGAGAGGGAGGATGTTGCAATGGAATTGGATAGATCTGCATGTGTTAAAGGGCACCACATGTTGCCCACCTGCACCTCATCTGCCAGCCTTCTCTTAATACCCATTGTGCAGGTGGGGGAGGGGGCAGGTGCAAGGGGAAGAGACGAGGGGGCACAATACATCAGCCCTTTTCTCCTCTCCATTAAATACATTTCAGATCTGTGTCTGTGTCAAGTAACACCTATGGGTGCTCCATCTTTCTCTTAAAAGCACATGCAGTGAGCAAAATAAATTTTGAACCAGACCATACCATTTGAACGAGACATTAACATTTGAACCAGACCATAACATTTGAACGAGACATTAACATTTGAACTAGACCATAACATTTGAATCAGACCATAACATTTGAACGAGACATTAACATTTGAATCAGACTATAACATTTGAACCAGACCATAACATTTGAACCAGACATTAACATTTGAACCAGCCCATAACATATGAACCAGACCATAACAT
>NC_036872.1:34180457-34185010 GCF_002910315.2 Salvelinus sp. IW2-2015 | reverse complement strand
CATTTGAACCAGACCATACCATTTGAACCAGACCATACCATTTGAACCAGACCATAACATTTGAACCAGACCATACCAATTGAACCAGACCAGCTCTCCCGCTGACCCCCATTTGAGGGTATGTTCATCCATATTGGGTGAACCATTTAGAAATTAAAGCACTTTTTGTACATAGTCCCCTCATTTTAGGGAACCAAATTTATTGGGACAAATTCACTTACCCTACCGTTCAAAAGTTTGGGGTCACTTAGAAATGTRCTTGTTTTTTTTGTCCATTAAAATAACATCAAATTGATCAGAAAAACAGGGTAGACCTTGTTAATGTTGTAAATGACTATTGTAGCTGGAAACGGCAGATTTTGTATGAAATATCTATAGTACATAGGCGTACAGAAGCCCATTATCAACAACCATCACTCCTGTGTTCCAATGGTACGTTTTGTTAGCTAATCCAGGTTTATAATTTTAAAACGCTAATTGATCATTAGAAAACCCTTTTGCAATTATGTTAGGACAGCTGAAAACTGTTGTCCTGATTAAAGAAGCAATAAAACGTGCCTTCTTTAGACTAGTTGAGTAACTGGAGCATCAACATTTGTGGGTTCGATTACAGGCTCAAKATTTCCAGAAACAAAGAACTTTCTTCTGAAACTCGTCAGTCTATTCTTGTTCTGAGAAATGAAGGCTATTCCATGTGAGAAATTGCCAAGAAACTGAAAATATCGTACTACTTCCTTCACAGAACAGCGCAAACTGTCTCTAAGCAGAATAGAAAGAGGAGTGGGAGGCCCCGGTGCACAACTGAGCAAGAGTACAAGTACATTAGAGTGTCTAGTTTGAGAAACAGAKMCCTCACAAGTCCTCAACTGGCAACTTCATTAAATATTACCTGCAAAACACCAGTCTCAACGTCAACAGTGAAGAGGTGACTCCGGGATGCTGGCCTTCTAGGTAGAGTTCCTCTGTCCAGTGTCTGTGTTCTTTTGCCCATCTTAATCTTTTATTTTTATTGGCCTGTCTGAGATATGGCTTTTTCTTAGCAAATTTTCAACTATGTGTATTAAATTACTAAAAGTAAAGTATTTGGTCCCATATTCATAGCACGCAATGACTACATCAAGCTTGAAACTACACATTTGAAAGCAGTASTACAACGTGACGTCATCTATAAATATGGGTGGATGTCTATTGTTCTCTACACGCTGATGAAGGCTGTCGCAGAAACACGTTTTTTTTWACCTCTGCTGATAAAAAATAAGCCATTAAAACGTGAAGAATATTTCAGTGAGTGAGGGTTTTTCCTTTCTTTCTGAATGAATTAACAAGCATTTGAATTGAGTATTAAAGCTAGAATCCTTAATTGAAACAATAACAAAGTGGAGACCTCGCCTCTGTTTTGGTAGTAAGCAGATGGATGGGCCTGGAGAAATGTAACCAATCTCAAATTCATATACAGAGGTATGGATGCAAGGACTGACCATCTATGATATGAAAATAATAGTTTTAACCATGTTTTGAGGCTATACAGTGTTTGTTTACATTTACGTGGTTTACAAACATTGGAGTAAAATAAGGTTATATTTTGGGTTCTTATGGGGTACAACAGTTGAACTAAGTTCATGAGGCATAAGTTACATTCTTTAAGAATCAATGGGTATATATAATTAATGTAATAGTCAAAAAACMGATGTAGCAACTAAGGATTCTAGCTTTAAGACTAGAACCCCGGGGCCTTTCAGCCTATAAGTACCCGAGAACGTTGCTGGGCGTCTCCTTTAGCATAGGCATCAGATGCATATCAACCTGTAAGGTAGACAGGTCAAATGATTTGCTGTAAACAAAAACACCAAGGCTTGATAAATAGTGCATAAACAACAATTGAAAATTATGAATTGCATAAAGAAATATCAGTGGAACTATATCCATGAAAATATATTAAAACAATAGGCTAGTTTTTAGTTTGGATAGAGTCAAGGATATGTTTCGTATTTGTTATTTATTTTTATTATATTTAACCTTTATTTATTAACTAGGCAAGTCAGTTAAGAACAAATTCTTATTTACAATGATGTATAATTCTACACATTTCTAGTGAAAATTATAAGGCCTGTTTTAGTTTCTCTTACAATAAAAACATTACAGTGTAATACATTTGATCAATTGCATTTGTAGATTAGATTAGTAATAGAGTTATATTAAGTAATAAAGTCCAGTTAAGGCTTCTTTTGATGAAGTATAAAGTAAAATATAGTAATATAACCTGCCAGATGAGCAGGTAAAATGATTTGCCATATTTCCTATTCTGTAAATAAAAGCTAATCAGTGCTAGAAACAAGTGGTAAATGGTTGAATTAACTTAAATTACATGTTCTCGGTGGATGATTAGGATATTGCATGTTGTAGGAAGGATGAATAAAATTGCCAATGTCATAGAGTTGTGTTTGATTGTGATAGTTACTATCCTGTTTATGCTGGCCCTTAGTATCACGTGCCTTTAATACATGAATAGCATCTAGTCTTTGGCTCTTTATTTGGCATTGTCGTGCTATAAGGCCAGTCAGCAAAGAGGGGTTCACATGAGATTTTTGGAGCCAGCTCCCCACCAACATATTCAGAGAATTTGCAGCTGTTCTCACATGTTTCATGTCGGGCCTTGTTTCGTGTGCACCTGCCGACTTTATACTGTCCTTTCTTGATGTCCTTTGGTGGGAGCGGCTTGTGGTGAGTGGGGAAGAGGGAGAGCAGGAGGCATATGTGGGAGCTGTGGTGAGTGGGGAAGAGGGAGAGCAGGAGCCATGTGGGAGCTGTGGTGAGTGGGGAAGAGAGAGAGCAGGAGCCAGTGGTGGAGCTGTGGTGAGTGGGAAGAGGAGAGGCAGGAGGCCATGTGGGAGCTGTGTGAGGTGGGAAGAGGGAGAGCAGGAGGCCATGTGGGCTGTGGTAAGTGGGAAGAGAGAGAGCAGGAGGCATGGGGAGGCGTGTGGTGAGTGGGGAAGAGGAGAGCAGGACCATGGGGAGGCTGTGTGAGTGGGGAGAGAGAGAGCAGGAGGCCATGTGGGAGCTGTGGGTGAGTGGGGAAGAGAGAGAGCAGGAGGCAATGTGGGAGCTGTGGTGAGTGGGGAAGAGGGAGAGCAGGAGACCATGTGGAGAGCTGTGGTGAGTGGGGAAGAGGAGAGCAGGAGGCCATGTGGGAGCTGTGGTGAGTGGGGAAGAGAGAGAGCAGGAGGCCATGTGGAGCTGTGGTGAGTGGGGAAGAGGAGAGGCAGGAGGCCATGTGGAGCTGTGGTGAGTGGGGAAGAGGGAGAGCAGGAGGCCAGTGGGAGCTGTGGTGAGTGGGGAAGAAGAGAGCAGGAGCCTGTGGGAGCTGTGGTGAGTGGGGAAGAGGGAGAGCAGGAGGCCATGTGGGAGCTGTGGTGAGTGGGGAAGAGAGAGAGCAGGGAGGCCATGTGGGAGCTTGTGGGAGTGAGGGGAAGAGGGAGAGCAGGAGCGCAGTGGGACTGTGGTGAGTGGGGAAGAGGAGAGCAGCAGAGAGCCATGTGGGAGCTGTGGTGAGTGGGGAGAAGAGAGCAGGAGGCCATGTGGGAGCTGTGTGAGTGGGGAAGAGGGAGAGCAGGAGACCATGTGGGAGCTGTGGTGAGTGGGAAGAGGGAGAGAGCAGGAGGCTCGTGTGGAGCTGTGGTGAGTGGGGAAGAGAGAGAGCAGGAGGCCATGTGGGAGCTGTGGTGAGTGGGGAGAGGGAGAGCAGGAGGCATGTGGGAGCTGTGGTGAGTGGGGAAGAGAGAGAGCAGGAGGCCATGTGGGAGTGCTGTGTGGTGGGGAAGAGAGAGAGCAGGAGGCCTGTGGGGAGCTGTGGTGAGTGGGGGAAGAGAGAGAGCAGGAGGCCATGTGGGAGCTGTGGTGAGTGGGAGAAGAGGGAGAAGCAGGAGGCCATGTGGGAGCTGTGGTGAGTGGGGAAGAGAGAAGACAGGAGCATGTGGGAGCTGTGGTGAGTGGGAAGAGAGAGAGCAGGAGGCCATTGTGGGAGCTGTGGTGAGTGGGAAGAAGAGAGAGCGAGAGGCCATGTGGGAGGCTGTGGGTGAGTGGGATGGGGAGAGGGAGAGCAGGAGGCCATGTGGGAGCTGTGGTGAGTGGGAAGAGGAGAGCAGGAGGCCATGTGGGAGCTGTGGTGAGTGGGGAAGAGGGGAGAGCAGGAGGCCATGTGGAGCTGTGGTGAGTGGGGAAGAGGGAGAGCAGGAGGCCATGTGGGAGCTGTGGTGAGTGGGGAAGAGAGGAGAGCAGGAGCCATGTGGGAGCTGTGTGAGTGGGGAAGAGAGAGAGCAGGAGGCCATGTGGGAGCTGTGGTGAGTGGGGAAGAGGAGAGCAGGGAGGCCATGTGGGAGCTGTGGTGAGTGGGGAAGAAGAGAGCAGGAGGCCATGTGGGAGCTGGGTGTGAGTGGGGAGAGGGAGAGCAGGAGCCATGTGGAGGCTGTGTGAGTGGGGAAGAGAGAGAGCAGGAGGCAATGTGGAGCTGTGGTGAGTGGGGGAAAGAGGGAGCAGGAAGGCCATGTTTGTTCCCG
>NC_036872.1:34167406-34178272 GCF_002910315.2 Salvelinus sp. IW2-2015 | reverse complement strand
TGGCTTCCCCTTGGCGGCCTGCTTGGTGGTTGTAGCTGCTGCCTTGTTTTCCCCCTTGGCGGCCTGCTTGGTGGTTGTAGCTGCTGCCTTGGCTTCACCCTTGGCGGCCTGCTTGGTGGTTGTATCTGCTTTCTTGGCTTCCCCATTAGCGGCCTGCTTGGTGGTTGTATCTGCTTTCTTGGCTTCCCCCTTGGCAGCCTGCTTGGTGGTTGTAGCTGCTGCCTTGGCTTCCCATTAGCGGCCTGCTTGGTGGTTGTATCTGCTTTCTTGGCTTCCCCCTTGGCAGCCTGCTTGGCGGTTGTAGCTGCTGCCTTGGCTTCCCCTTGGTGGCCTGCTTGGTGGTTGTATCTGCTTTCTTGGCTTCCCCCTTGCAGCCTGCTTGGCGGTTGTAGCTGCTGCCTTGCTTCCCCCTTGGCGGCCTGCTTGGTGGTTGTAGCTGCTGCCTTGGCTTCCCCTTGGTGGCCTGCTTGGTGGTTGTATCTGCTTTCTTGGCTTCCCCCTTGGCTCCTTTGGCGGTTGTAGCTGCTGCCTTGCTTCCCCCTTGGCGGCCTGCTTACTGGTTGTAGCTGCTGCCTTGGCTTCCCCATTAGCGGCCTGCTTGGTGGTTGTAGCTGCTGCCTTGGCTTCCCCCTTGGCAGCCTGCTTGGTGGTTGTAGCTGCTGCCTTGGCTTCCCATTAGCGGCCTGCTTGGTGGTTGTAGCTGCTGCCTTCGCTTCCCCTTGCGGCCTGCTTGGTGGTTGTAGCTGCTGCCTTGGCTTCCCCCTTGGCAGCCTGCTTGGTGGTTGTATCTGCTGCCTTGGCTTCCCCCTTGGCGGCCTGCTTGGTGGTTGTAGCTGCTGCCTTGGCTTCCCCATTAGCGGCCTGCTTGGTGGTTGTAGCTGCTGCCTTGGCTCCCCCTTGGCAGCCTGCTTGGCGGTTGTAGCTGCTGCCTTGGCTTCCCATTAGCGGCCTGCTTGGTGGTTGTATCTGCTGCCTTGGCTTCCCCTTGGCGGCCTGCTTGTGGTTGTATCTGCTTTCTTGGCTTCCCCATTAGCGGCCTGCTTGGCGGTTGTATCTGCTTTCTTGGCTTCCCCATTAGCGGCCTGCTTGGTGGTTGTAGCTGCTGCCTTGGCTTCCCCATTAGCGGCCTGCTTGTGGTTGTATCTGCTTTCTTGGCTTCCCCCTTGGCGGCCTGCTTTGGTGGTTGTAGCTGCTGTCTTGGCTTCCCCCTTGGCGCCTGCTTTGTGGTTGTAGCTGCTGCCTTGGCTTCCCCATTAGCGGCCTGCTTGGTGGTTGTAGCTGCTGCCTTGGCTTCCCCCTTGGCGGCCTGCTTGGTGGTTGTATCTGCTGCCTTGGCTTCCCCCTTGGCGGCCTGCTTGGTGGTTGTATCTGCAGCTTGGCTTCCCCCTTGGCGGCCTGCTTGGTGGTTGTAGCTGCTACCTTGGCTTCCCCCTTGGCGGCCTGCTTGGTGGTTGTATCTGCTGCCTTGGCTTCCCCCTTGGCGGCCTGCTTGGTGGTTGTAGCTGCTGCCTTGGCTTCCCCTTGGCGGCTGCTTGGTGGTTGTAGCTGCTGCCTTGGCTTCCCCCTTGGCGGCCTGCTTGGTGGTTGTATCTGCTGCCTTGGCTTCCCCCTTGGCGGCCTGCTTGGTGGTTGTAGCTGCTGCCTTGGCTTCCCCATTAGCGGCCTGCTTGGTGGTTGTGCTGCTGCCTTGGCTTCCCCCTGGCAGCCTGCTTGGCGGTTGTAGCTGCTGCCTTGGCTTCCCCATTAGCGGCCTGCTTGGTGGTTGTATCTGTTTTCTTGGCTTCCCCTTGGCGGCCTGCTTGTGGTTGTAGCTGCTGCCTTGGCTTCCCCATTAGCGCCTGCTTGGCGGTTGTATCTGCTGCCTTGGCTTCCCCATTAGCGGCTGCTTGGTGGTTGTAGCTGCTGCCTTGGCTTCCCCTTGGCGTCCTGCTTGGTGGTTGTAGCTGCTGCCTTGGCTATCCCCCTTGGCGGCCTGCTTGGCGGTTGTAGCTGCTGCCTTGGCTTCCCCTTTAGCGGCCTGCTTGCGGTTGTAGCTGCTGCCTTGGCTCCCATTAGCGGCCTGCTTGCGGTTGTATCTGCTTTCTTGGCTTCCCCTTGGTGCCTGCTTGGTGGTTGTAGCTGCTGCCTTGGCTTCCCCCTTGCGGCCTGCTTGGCGGTTGTAGCTGCTGCCTTGGCTTCCCCCTTAGCGGCCTGCTTGGCGGGTTGTATCTGCTTTCTTGGCTTCCCCTTGGCGCCTGCTTTGGTGGTTGTAGCTGCTGCCTTGGCTTCCCCCTTGGTGGCCTGCTTGGCGGTTGTAGCTGCTGCCTTGGCTTCCCCTGGTGCCTGCTTGGCGGTTGTAGCTGCTGCCTTGGCTTCCCCATTAGCGGCCTGCTTGGTGGTTGTAGCTGCTGCCTTGGCTTCCCCCTTGGCAGCCTGCTTGCGGTTGTAGCTGCTGCCTTGGCTTCCCCTTAGCGGCCTGCTTGGTGGTGTATCTGTTTCTTGGCTTCCCCCTTGGGCGCCTGCTTGGTGGTTGTAGCTGCTGCCTTGGCTTCCCATTAGCGGCCTGCTTGGCGGTTGTATCTGCTGCCTTGGCTTCCCCATTAGCGGCCTGCTTGGTGGTTGTAGCTGCTGCCTTGGCTTCCCCCTTGGCGTCCTGCTTGGTGGTTGTAGCTGCTGCCTTGGCTATCCCCCTTGGCGGCCTGCTTGGCGGTTGTAGCTGCTGCCTTGGCTTCCCCTTTAGCGCCTGCTTGGCGGTTGTAGCTGCTGCCTTGGCTTCCCATTAGCGGCCTGCTTGGCGGTTGTATCTGCTTTCTTGGCTTCCCCCTTGGTGGCCTGCTTGGTGGTTGTAGCTGCTGCCTTGGCTTCCCCTTGGCGGCCTGCTTGGCGGTTGTAGCTGCTGCCTTGGCTCTTCCCATTAGCGGCCTGCTTGGCGGTTGTATTGCTCTTCTTGGCTTCCCCCTTGGCGGCCTGCTTGGTGGTTGTAGCTGCTGCCTTGGCTTCCCCCTTGGTGGCCTGCTTGGCGGTTGTAGCTGCTGCCTTGGCTTCCCCCTTGGCGCCTGCTTGCGGTTGTAGCTGCTGCCTTGGCTTCCCCCTTGGCGGCCTGCTTGGTGGTTGTAGCTGCTGCCTTGGCTCCCCCTTGGTGGCCTGCTGGCGGTGGTTGTAGCTGCTGCCTTGGCTTCCCCCTTGGCGGCCTGCTTGGTGGTTGTAGCTTGGCTTCCCCATTAGCGGCCTGCTTGGCGGTTGTAGCTGCTGCCTTGGCTTCCCCATTAGCGGCCTGCTTGGCGGTTGTAGCTGCTGCCTTGGCTTCCCCATTAGCGGCCTGCTTGGTGGTTGTAGCTGCTGCCTTGGCTTCCCCATAGCGGCCTGCTTGGTGGTTGTATCTGCTTTCTTGGCATTCATGTGTTTCTCACAAAGCTCACATGCCATATGCATGAGGAAATATTTTTAATGCATTGCTTGTTAAACACGTGTGCGTTGATAGCAGCCATGTCGAGCATGTTGTAAAGCACCGCAACAGGCCAGTGGCGAGTACCTCCTTTCACAGAGTCCACACCAAACTTTTTCATAAAATAGAATAGAAACAGTTGGAATTATATAGAAGAAGAATACTAATAAACAGTATTCTTTTAATACCATATAATACAATGAGATAATATTTGTTGCGTGGCAGATGAATGGCTATCTGTATAATATGTACCCCATACCTGTCAGACCAAAATGACTCCACATCCATGATCTTTCCACCGTTTGCCACATGGACATACGTGCCACACGTGCCATAAATGCTTTGAGTTCCTCCATAAACATGTCCCACATACTGTTTCCTGTTCTGTGTGCATGAGCGACAGTACAATCTCTGATGTGCTGCAACATGTCACATAAACAATGAAAACTGTCGAGTGCACTGGCAATTTGTCTCTTTGCGTGAGGTGTAGGGCCTGCTCTCTCTGTGAGACGATTCTGAGAAAGCTCCTTCCTGTTGCACTCTTTTCTACCACAACCGTGCCATCCCTCCCAGACTCCTGTCTCACCGTGCCATCCCTCCCAGACTCCTGTCTCACCGTGCCATCCCTCCCAGACTCCTGTCTCACTGTGGCAGTTGGGATCACTGTCTCAGTTGGCCCTGTTTTGGTTTTTCTGCGGAAAAGGCTCAGACATCGTAGGTGGAGGCTCGAAGTTAACATCAGAATTGGATGAAGACTCTTCATCAGCAACATCGACGGTTAGGGACATTGCTTTCTTTACGTGTCAGATTATTTTATATTTTTTTAATGGAGTGAACAATATTTATAATAAGGGTTACATGGAGAAAATCGGACCTATCTGAAATGAAAATCMATGGCCCTCCWTTCAGCAAAATACATTTGACCTAAACTCTCCCTGAATGTTTAAAAAAGTGACCCTCCGCTATAAAGGTGACCCTCCCCTAAATATCATTCAATTCTGAATAATTTCACATATTAGCATATATATATATTTTTTTTTAATACCACACAAATTGCCTAAATTAAAGTATGTACAGAGAGATAGGCCTCTGTGTTCATCTTATCATATTTCTCCATTGCCAAATCAGTGTGTCTTGTTTGTTACGTAACTGTCCCTGTTTGCAAATAATAAACATGAGACATTATTAGCAATCTGAGCATGGTACTTTCAAAATGTATGCCTACCTTTCCACCCCAGACAGAGCAGAAAATGTTAAGCTTTTACTGTTGGCTACTCTTCTTCTGTGCCATAACCCAACAAGAGAAGGTCACAAGTGTTTCCCTAAAAGCTGCCTGGGTTTAAACATTTTCAATTGTACAGAGAGTCAACAGCRTAATCAATTGATAGTGACATAATTAGATTACTTCCAAGCAAAGTCACCCTCTGAATGTCAATTATCCTCATATTAATCGAAGTCATTTAGAAGTTTTCCAGGTATTTTTGTTGCCTACAGCTTGTTTCTAGCATAAAGCATCGCGGACCAAAGGGCTGTTATAGATCACTTTATATAGTCAGATCTGTTTTATTTACTTCAATAATATTTTATTTAATAAAAGGTAGGCCTATGGCACACCTACGCATACCTAGGGCTGTTACGGTGACCGCATTACCTCCACACCAGCAGTCACGAGTCATGATGGCAGTCAAATTCCACGTGACCGTTTAGTCACGGTAATTAGGCTTCTCTAAGCTCTGATGCTGCTGATGGTCATTAGTAGCCTACCAAACTTGCTAACTGCCTGGTACTTAGCATTCTATTGTCCCTCTAATCTCTTTGCCATCAAGGCAAATGTAATCGAAAATCTAAGACTTAATGAGAGCTCACGTTGCGTAACATTTCTATAGGCTATGCAATTGCTTGAGAAAACAGAGTGATGGCCTCTAAAGAGGAGGATCCCATCAGCTTTCTATAGGCTTACTATATTTATTTCTCAACTTTCATAATATTAAGGACATTGCTTCTCTTTAAAAGACGAGTATAGCCTGCCTGGCTTGCATGAAAATGAACCAATGGAAAAGCGTCCTCCATTCGCTATTTATGTGCATTCTGTAGGTGACATGTACATTTTTCAGCTGCCCCTGTTTCAAGGCAGGTGCATGATAATGGTACATTCTAAATCAACACAAATGACACACATATATTATTTAGTATATGTAAAGACAAGATTAAATCAAGAATAGTGTGATGGTTGACAATATTAGCCTATCCTAGCCTATAGCCTGAATGATATATTATCACTTGTGAATGATGCCCAGCTGAAGGCAAGAAACAGTACATGCTTTTTTTTGTGCAACTTTTTCAAATTGTAGTCGCACACCTCATGTAACCTAGGCCATAGGCATATACGTTTTGATAAGGTTTGTAACACAACTAAAGTGGGCAAATAACTTCTTAAAATGAAGCACAACAGGTGCTTTACAACAGGTGTAGAACCTAACTGGCATACATATGCAGATCATTTTCATAAAGTGCACCTTTATAATAAAAGSACTACATGCATGATCACGTGTTCACTTTTGAGAATGGTTATTTCTTGCTAATGGGAAATTTGCGCTTTYTAGCCTACTGCCGTGTGTGCATTTCTGCCCTTATAATGTGAAGAAATAGCCTCATAGTCTATCAACATTTTCAGCTAAAAGTTCTCATCTGTTGTGTCAGGCTCATTGATCAGTGCTTGTATTAATTTAGGATCTATCGCATCCSTTAACTGTCCCAGACTACGTTTGGAATATTTATTTCTCGCACAGAATATAATAGGTCAACTTTTGTACTATGGGGGATAGTAGATTGACATGGGCTAGTGTCTTTGCTGTTCGTTAGGCCTTCTCATCTTGTTGGCTGGCGAAAAGTAAATGTTGACAGATCTTCCAATATCTTCAATATGCCCCTCGGGAATTGGATAAGGACACACACAGTTGCGTCCCGGATGTGTCTGTCTTCACTTGTAGCCCATGAGAAAGACCTAATCACGTGACTGAGAACCATGTGATGGAGAGGTGCTTCGCGCAGCAGGAAGAAGGGAATTATAATTATTATATTCAGCACAACTGCCACTGGCCGCAAAAGGAATGGATTTTTTTAGTGGGCATTACGGCCACACAAGGGGATGCTGCCGTGAAATTTGAGGCATTATCAAGTGCTTGTCGAATTGTGAACGAGAGACTGATAAAGTGTGTTCAGCCTGCGTGTCACGCCCTGACCTTAGAGATCCTTTTTATGTCTCTATTTTGGTTTGGTCAGGGCGTGAGTTGGGGTGGGTATTCTATGTTCTATGTTTTCTATTTACTTTGTGTTTGGCCGGGTGTGGTTCTCAATCAGAGGCAGCTGTCTATCGTTGTCTCTGATTGAGAACCATACTTAGGCTGCCCTTTTTCCCACCTGTGTTGTGGGAAGATGACTTTTGTTTAGGGCACATAGCCTTTAGCTTCACGGTTTGTTTTTGTAGTGTTTTGTTGTTTTGTTCGCGTAATTTTATAAATAAAGAAAATGTACGCTCACCATGCTCACCTTGGTCCTCTTCTTTAACGGCCGTGACACTGCGCAAGAAAACAAAGCAGAGCTCATGCCTTTCATGCAACTTTTTCAAATCTCATTAGAGTCACGTCATGCAGCCTTAGAATGTATTAAAAATTAAAACATGTAGCCCAACATTTGTATCACAACTGAAGTTACATAAGTAACTCTAAAATAAACATGTAGGAGTACCTGTGTCTTTGTTCACTGCTCAACACAGAATAGCTGCATGTGCGCACTCTCTCAAACCGTTTGGAGAAAACCTCCTTTCTATTTTATTCAGCTTTGTTCAATTGTATTCTTCATACTAGAAAATAATGCCACGGAATTCTAAGCAAATCTTGTCTGCTAAATGAACTAGTGTAGCCCACAGCCTAATGGCATAGCCAGATCAGGGCCTAACATGAGGACAACTCAGAGTATCCTATTCTGTTCTTCTGAAATAGACAACATTTTCTTCATATCATGTTTCTTTAGACCTGTCTAAAATATAATATGGATTTATTGTAATGGTGTACGCTATATTAAATGGATTTGTTCGACTTTTAAAATGTAGTTGTTCCCTTCGGTCTGCATCAGTGCTGGTATGCTATGCACGGGCCAAGAGACGCTAAATGTGTTTACGTTAATTGATTGTCAATTACCGTGAGACTGGCTGTTATTTGCATGAAAATTAACAGCTGACAAAATGTCATGACCTCCACAGCCTACTCATACCTCCTCAATTCGAGTCTTTGTTTTAAGCCCCCTGTTGTGTTTGTTTCATGTTAATTAATTCTTGTGATCCCGTCCAAAACGACCGCCCCATTATAGCTGATTATTAATCCATAATGATACACATATAATCACCTAATGTTGTGTTAGATCTTTTTATCAACTTAAGTTCTTATGACATTGCATGTTTTGAATTTCTATTTGCTATTTATGGCCTGTAGGTCTCATTGACCTGAGCTCGTACAACTAATTTTTGAGAAAAAAAGCATAATGGATTATTTATTATTTGACTATAAAAATACTCAGATAAAACATAGTGTGCTATTTATCACAGACTACTTTGTGTCAAAGTTTGACAAGGACTCTCTCCTCCTCACCAGTTCATGATCAAAGATATGATTAAGAGCCTCACATACAGTATATCATTTGGTCATTTTTTATTTGACCTTTTACCTTAAGTCCAACGCTCTAACCACTAGGCTACCTGCCGTCCCTCCACTCTAACCACTAGGCTACCTGCTGCCCCTCCACTCTAACCACTAGGCTACCTGCCGTCCCTACACTCTAACCACTAGGCTACCTGCCGTCCCTCCACTCTAACCACTAGGCTACCTGCCGCCCCTCCACTCTAACCACTAGGTACCTGCCGTCCCTACACTCTAACCACTAGGCTACCTGCCGCCCCTCCACTCTAACCACTAGGCTACCTGCCGCCCCTCCACTCTAACCACTAGGCTACCTGCCGCCCCTCCACTCTAACCACTAGGCTACCTGCCGTCCCTACACTCTAACCACTAGGC
The DNA here is from genome assembly GCF_002910315.2 of Salvelinus sp. IW2-2015. Classification (NCBI taxonomy): domain Eukaryota; kingdom Metazoa; phylum Chordata; class Actinopteri; order Salmoniformes; family Salmonidae; genus Salvelinus; species Salvelinus sp. IW2-2015. The sequence goes on along the minus strand of NC_036872.1, from coordinate 34,169,779 downwards.
TACCTGCCGCCCCTCCACTCTAACCACTAGGCTACCTGCCGCCCCCCACTCTAACCACTAGGCTACTGCCGCCCTCCACTCTAACCACTAGGCTACCTGCCGCCCCTCCACTCTAACCCTAGGCTACCTGCCGTCCCTACACTCTATCCACTAGGCTACCTGCTGTCCCTTCACTCTAACCACTAGGCTACCTGCCGTCCCTACACTCTAACCACTAGGCTACTGCCGCCCAATGTGCTGCCACAGAATGAATTTGAGAGCAAGGCCTCAAAAAATCTTTATATACCAGAGCTGTGAGAAAGTTCTATATATTATTGAAACAATGTTGCAATTGTTTGCGAGAATGCCAACAGGTGGCTGGAATCCATGCGTGGGAGTTGCTTATGTGGAGGTCCCGTGGGGCATAGCCGAGCGAGTGAGTGTGTGCGCTGTGCTCCAACACACATATGGGGGGCCTGGAGAGAGAATGTGTATCCATCTGCATGAATAGAGCCATGTCGCCTGAACATCATTACCATTTTATACACTCATCTTGTATCTACACCACTATTAGTTCGTACTGGCGTCATTTTTGACACGGTGCACTAAGGGTACTAAAGTTAATAATACACACAACATTTTTGAAAATCATCAACATTTATTTTGTGTGTGAATTCAGATCCCTGTGTGGCAAAGTCATGCTCTTAATGACAATCGATTAAACGAACTAGGTTTTTCAGAGAAACTTAGTAAATCGGCTCCAAATTTCGACCGGACGAAGAGCACAGCGGATAGTGCAGAGGGTTAAGATAAACTATTCTTACCCTGATCACTGGTAAGGACATATTTACCATTATTAATAAGGTATGTAGGATATTTTGTGAGGTAAATATTTAAACCAACATGATCAGGATATACAAGGAATATTACATCCATTTCAGCCTTAGCTCACATTTTGTCATGTTCAAACAGAGCAGTCGTACTCTATATTTAGGTCTTAACTTGATAAATAACAGGATAACAAAAGAAACCTATGTAGCAAGTAAATACTATATATATATAATTTAGTACTATTAAAAATGATACGAGAGTAGCTGCTAAAGATTACGTTCTTGATTACCATCCTGATCGTTCACATCAATGTACGTCCAAAGTGATGTCGTTCTCATTATTGTCTGATTCACATGCAAGTCTACTACTTGAAATCAATAGCTGTGCGCTAAACGTTGATCAGTTTTTTGCTTCAAATGATCAGGATTGGCTAGTTTGTGAGCAGATTTCTTGACTAGGCCTTATCATGTGGGGAAGAAACCTTTGACCCTCCCCTACTGCTCTACACAGCCATTGGTTAGTCAGCAGTGCAGCACACACACAACGTTTTTGAAAGCAAGAGCAGAGCAGCCGTGGCTCAGGGAAAGGAATATCCATTGCAGTGTGTAATGCAGCCTAGTTTTATTTATACCATCTCAGCATCCCGCACATTGACTCAGTACCAATACCCATGTATATAGCCTCATTATTGTTATTTTAATGTGTTACTTTCTTTTTTACATTAGTTTATTTGCAAATATTTTCTTAACTCTTATTTTCTTGAAACTGCATTATTAGTTTGGGGCTTTCACAGTAAGGTCTTACACCTGTTTGGCGCATGTGACAAAATAAACATTTGATTTGACATCTTAGAAATATAACTTTGCTCTGTGCTTCTCCCAGCCATGCACTTCCTAGCCTATATGCTATGGATAATTTGATTGAGACCCCACTAAATAGCCCATAGGCACACTTGATATTGCGCCCAGCTGAGAATCAGAGATGAGGGCGGCATTGGGCACACATTGATTGATATATAAGCCTAATAAGCAACTCATTCTAATACACTGAGAAATATAGACATTTCATCAATCATCAATCAAGTTATTTATATAAGCCCTTCGACATCAGCTAATATCTCGAAGTGCTGTACAGAAACCCAGCCTAAAACCCAAACAGCAAGCAATGCAGGTGTAGAAGCACGGTGGCTAGGAAAAACTCCCTAGAAAGCCAAAACCTAGGAAGAAACTAGAGAGGAACCAGGCTCTATGAGGGGTGGCCAGTCCTCTTCTGGCTGTGCCGGGTGGAGATTATAACAGAACATGGCCAAGATGTTCAAAATGTATAAATGACAAGCATGGTCAAATAATAATCAGGAATAAATGTCAGTTGGCTTTTCATAGCCGATAATTAAGAGTTGAAAACAGCAGGTCTGGGACAGGTAGGGTTCGCATAACCGCAGGCAGAACAGTTGAAACTGGGACAGCAGCAAAAATTACAGCAGCAAAATTTTATAAATTACAAGTTACATGACCCTATTGAAAAATACTAAACCTCCCATTGACTGAAATTGAAAAAGCAGGA
>NC_036872.1:34164032-34165090 GCF_002910315.2 Salvelinus sp. IW2-2015 | reverse complement strand
AAAATAATGCCACGGAATTCTAAGCAAATCTTGTCTGCTAAATGAACTAGTGTAGCCCACAGCCATATGGCATAGCCAGATCAGGGCCTAACATGAGGACAACTCAGAGTATCCTATTCTGTTCTTCTGAAATAGACAACATTTTCTTCATATCATGTTTCTTTAGACCTGTCTAAAATAAATAATGGATTTATTGTAATGGTGTACGCTATATTAAATGGATTTGTTCGACTTTTTAAAATGTAGTTGTTCCCTTCGGTCTGCATCAGTGGCTGGTATGCTATGCACGGGCCAAGAGACGCTAAATGTGTTTACGTTAATTGATTGTCAATTACCGTGAGACTGGCTGTTATTTGCATGAAAATTAACAGCTGACAAAATGTCATGACCTCCACAGCCCTACTCATACCTCCTCAATTCGAGTCTTTGTTTTAAGCCCCCTGTTGTGTTTGTTTCATGTTAATTAATTCTGTGATCCCGGTCCAAAACGACCGCCCCATTATAGCTGATTATTAATCCATAATGATACACATATAATCACCTAATGTTGTGTTAGATCTTTTTATCAACTTAAGTTCTTATGACATTGCATGTTTTGAATTTCTATTTGCTATTTATGGCCTGTAGGTCTCATTGACCTGAGCTCGTACAACTAATTTTTGAGAAAAAAAGCATAATGGATTATTATTATTTTGACTATAAAAAATACTCAGATAAAACATAGTGTGCTATTTATCACAGACTACTTTGTGTCAAAGTTTGACAAGGACTCTCTCCTCCTCACCAGTGTCATGATCAAAGATATGATTAAGAGCCTCACATACAGTATATCATTTGGTCATTTTTTATTTGACCTTTTACCTTAAGTCCAACGCTCTAACCACTAGGCTACCTGCCGTCCCTCCACTCTAACCACTAGGCTACCTGCTGCCCCTCCACTCTAACCACTAGGCTACCTGCCGTCCCTACACTCTAACCACTAGGCTACCTGCCGTCCCTCCACTCTAACCACTAGGCTACCTGCCGCCCCTCCACTCTAACCACTAGGCTACCTGCCG
>NC_036872.1:34123402-34164018 GCF_002910315.2 Salvelinus sp. IW2-2015 | reverse complement strand
CCACTAGGCTACCTGCTGTCCCTTCACTCTAACCACTAGGCTACCTGCCGTCCCTACACTCTAACCACTAGGCTACCTGCCGCCCAATGTGCTGCCACAGAATGAATTGAGAGCAAGGCCTCAAAAAATCTTTATATACCAGAGCTGTGAGAAAAGTTCTATATATTATTGAAACAATGTTGCAATTGTTTGCGAGAATGCCAACAGGTGTGGTTCCCATGGGGGAAAGATTCTATTGGGGAAAGGTTCCCGTGGGGGTTGCCATGGAAGCCAAGAAGCGGAGTGAGGTGTGTGCGTGTGCTCAAACACACATGCATGTGGGGGCCTGGGAGAGGAAGTGTATCCATCTGATGAATAGGCATGTGCCTGAACTAAATTTTATACACTATTTGTAGTCTCACCCATTAATTTCTAATGACCGGTCATTTTTGACCGGGAACACTACAGGTGTACTAAAGTTAAATAATACACACAACATTTTATGAAAATCATCAACATTTATTTTGTGTGTTCAGATGCCCTGTGTGGACAAAGTCATGGAACTTTATGACAATCAGATTAAACGAACTAGGTTTTTCAGAGAGAAAACTTGTAAATCGGTCCAATTCGACCGGAACAGAGCAGGAGGGTTAAGTTAACAGCCCTGACACGGAGGTAGGCTATTTAAAGAGTGCATGGTGGGTGGAGATATTTACCAACAAATCAATGGATATAMCAGCCTATAGCCTAATTTTGTCTGTCAAACAGACAGGCCTACCTCTTATTTATTAAATAGGAATGAACAGGATCCAACACAAATCCCTCTTGTTGTTAGTAAAGTCTAATTAAAATGAAGACTATTAAAAGGAATTATGCCTACTGGAATTCGCCTACTTTCAGCACTATGAGCTGTCCATTTCCCATTGATTGTGCCTGGACTGCTGCTTCAAGTTTCAGCACCACAATGTAAGTTACTAAACTTATTGTGAGGTCATTAACTCTGATAAATACATCATGGGCAAGAAACATATTGTTTTTAATAAATTACAGTAGTAGCAAGCTACCAACGTTGACCTCCAGTCCTCCTTCTCATCTTCATGCTCTCCTTTTCAAACTGAACAGGCTATTGGCTAGTTTGTGAGCAATATTCTTTGYACTAGGCCTTATCATGTGGGGAAGAAACCTTTGACCCTCCCCCTGAACTGCTCTACACAGCCATTGGTTAGTCAGCAGTGCAGCACACACACAACGTTTTTGAACAGCAAGAGCAGAGCAGCCGTGGGCTCAGGGAAAGGAATATCCATTGCAGTGTGTAATGCAGCCTAGTTTTATTTATACCATCTCAGCATCCCGCACATTGACTCAGTACCAATACCCCATGTATATAGCCTCATTATTGTTATTTTAATGTGTTACTTTCTTTTTACATTAGTTTATTTGCAAATATTTTCTTAACTCTTATTTTTCTTGAAACTGCATTATTAGTTTGGGGCTTTCACAGTAAGGTCTACACCTGTTTGGCGCATGTGACAAATAACATTTGATTTGACATCTTAGAAATATAACTTTGCTCTGTGCTTCTCCCAGCATGCACTTCCTAGCCTATATGCTATGGATAATTTGATTGAGACCACACTAAATAGCCCATAGGCACACTTGATATTGCGCCCAGCTGAGAATCAGAGATGAGGGGCGGCATTGGGCACACATTGATTGATAAATAGCCTAATAAGCAACTCATTCTAATACACTGAGAAATATAGACATTTCATAAATTACAAGTTACATGACCCTAATTGAAAAAATACTAAACCCTCCCATTGACTGAAATTGAAAAAGCAGGTACCCTATTGGGTGGCAGGAGGGTAGCCTAGTGGTTAGAACGTTGGGCCAGTAACCAGAAGGTTGCTAGATTGAATCCCCAAGCTGACAAGGTAAAAAACTGTCATTCTGCCCCTGAACAAGACAGTTAACCCACTGTTCCCCGGTAGGCTGTCATTGTAAATAAGAATACATTAAATACCTTTTTTTGTTTAAATGACCCTCCCCCATTTTCCTRCYGATAYCCATTCTATAACTTTCGATCTGTCCCTTACAAAATCAAACGTCAGTGGCCAATGGCGGTCCTAGTGTAAAGCAATGTTCTTACTTGGAGAGTGGAGACACCTGTACGTGAACTCAATGGAGGGACTTAGCTTTGTCTGCTGTATCCCACCATCTGTCTTGACACCAACCTGAATGACAAAAAAAGGTCCTTCATGCCATTTGTTTTATTTTCTGTGTACAACTTGGTATCCTGCTGTATAGCTCTGTGACGCTGTCTTCCCCCATACATTTCAATGATTTAAGGTGCGTCAGTGTGTGATTGATTACCTGTCTTGTCTCCACAGTGACACACACAGTTTAAATATTAATAGGTGCATCTGTCAGTCTGACAGTGACAGTATAAAGTGTGACTGACACTCCACTAAGCTGCCCACCCCAGGCTCCCATAAGCTCCAGCTATTAAAGGGGTTGTCACTGTTCAGGCCATCGGGCTGATTGATTCAGTCCCCTCTGGCCTCCTCCCCTGACTTGTGAGTCATCACAGTGCTGACAGATCGCTTTCTCAGAGATGGCATCTGAAACACGCACAGTGTTTCTCCTATATTTATTTAGCAGCGGTGCACTGCCACAAAAAAATAACAACCTTTGCTCCAGGAAGACCCTATCTGTGGAGGCGAGACCTCATGGCCAAGAAGATACTGGTGTCCTTGTCCCCTCCATGGTACATACTGGTCAATTCGCTCAATGTAGATGGCCGTGTTTTACAAATGGAGGATCTTGGATAGCAGAAACAAGTCGCACAGCTAGGGTGGGTTGCACCAACATCGATTAACTCTTAAACTGGGTTAAATCAAGGTTTATCTACTAATCTTGTTGCACWAAATTTTAAACCACGTTTTAAATCAATCCTAGTTAATTTAAATCCTTCCTCTAAACTAAGTTTAGTTTTCACTTTTAACCTAGATTCATTTTAGGCCTGTTGCTCAATTAAAAAAAATATATATAAATTTAGATTGGAGATTCTAAACTGCCACTTGAGGTGGTTTAACAGTTAAAATGGCAGAATACAGTATCTACCGTGGAGAGACCAAAACGAATTCCTCAGAGAATAATTACTGTTGAGTTTTGTGATAATTAACTCATTATTAGTAGGCTATTTACGTGCCCATTTTGTACAACAATTGAATTGTGGTTTATGATATGCCCAGCCTTGGTACAAATGATGATGTTAAGCAAGATACTGTAATGAGCCTGATAATGGTAACGTTGTAGTGAAGTAGCATCAACGTTAGTTTTAACGTGCGTTATAGGCATTGATATTTACCAGTTATTTATGCTTACTAAATATTGGTGAGTCAAGTTGTCCGTCGTCATCATAGGGCTTATGGAGAGGGGCAAACTGCTGGGGAATCATCTCGCATATCTTCTGGGTGATCGGATCTATTCCCTTGGACAGAGGCTCTCCCTCCGGCTCCGGTCTGAAATAGTCCCCGCCTCGCCTTTGGCYCATCCTTTTTGTCTTTCCTTTAAAACAAATCCAGCACGCTTTCATCCGATTTAGGTCCCTCTTCGCTTTAATCCTTGTCGGTCCATTACCTCTGTCCTATGAAATGGCCCAGGTGTCTTACTAACTTTTTGACAGTCGTGTTGTCTGTCTTTTTATCCTCCAGTACGTTACTAAATTCCTCCATCAGCTCCGACAATAGTTTTTTTTTCATAAACGGAGACATTTTAACTTCTTTGACGTGCCATGATCAGGTGGCTAGCGGACAAATAATAAGTGACTAAATACTGTTAAGTAATGACAATAATACATATTATTGTATGTGAGCTAGCTTGGTTATAAACTATCTAGCTACAGTAGCTAACAAATTAGTTTTCTGTCTAGTACTGGCAAATAATGGTTTTTATTTTCAAATCAGCCATCCCACGAGAACCTTTCACGATGTAGTTGCAGTAGTTCTAACGTTACATTGTTATTATTTTATCAAGGAACAGCAACTCCGCGGCCTCATTTGTCAAGTAGGCTAGCTACTTCATTTCAACTCACGAAATACCCCATATGTCGGTGTAACATGTCACTAATCATAGTTTAAAACTTTTAATAATAGATTTACTAATCCAGATTTAAAATTAAGTGGTGCAACACATCTCTGATTAATTTTAAACCTATATTTACAATACTTGGATTAACCCTAATCCTAGATTAATTTAAACCATGTTGGTGGAATACATTTTCCAAGATGCCGCTGCAGTGGGGATGTCTGTTTGATTGTCTTGTCCCGTCCCTTGTATATATCGTTTCTTCTTCGTATATATTCTGTACATAATTGTATTATATATAAAAAAAAAAAATGTAATCTCATTTTCAATCTAGGGACTGAACATACTCTCCTGCAACCTGCCTCATCCAATGTGGTATGAATCTGCTATTTTTACACTTTTGAACCGGAACCCCCTTCAGCAGCTAGCCAGCTAACTAGCTACTAGCTAGTAGTCAGTTAGCCCCTGCTTTCCAGAAACAAGTCTCTCACTGTTACCGCTTGTTATAGACCCCCCTCGGCCCCCAGTTGTGCCCTGGACACCATATGTGAATTGCTTGCCCCCATCTATCTTCAGAGCTCTTACTGTTAGGTGACCTAAACAGGGACATGCTTAACACCATCCTACAATCTAAGCTAGATGCCCTCAATCTCACACAAATCATCAAGGAACCTTCCAGGTACCATCCTAAATCCGTAACCATGGGCACCCTCTTAGATATCATCCTGACCAACCTGCCCTCTAAATATACCTCTGCTGTCTTCAACCAGGATCTCAGCGATCACTGCCTCATTGCCTGCATGCGTACTGGGTCCGGGGTCAAACGACCACGCCTCATCACTGTCAAACACTCCCTAAAACACTTCAGCGAGCAGGCCTTTCTAATTGACCTGGCCCTGGTATCCTGGAAGGATATTGACCTCATTCCGTCAGAAGAGGATGCCTGGTTGCTCTTCAAAAGTGCTTTCCTCTCCATCTTAAATAAGCATGTCCCATTCAAAAAATGTAGAACTAAGAACAGATATAGCCCTTGGTTCACCCCAGACTTGAATGCCCTTGACCAGCACAAAAACATCCTGTGGCATTCTGCATTAATATCGAATAGCCCCCCGATATGCAACTTTTCAGGGAAGTCAGGAACCAATATACTCAGTCAGATAGGAAAGCTAAGGCTAGTTTTTTCCAACAGAAATTTGCTTCCTGTGACGTTTTGGGACACTTTAGTGTCCATGGAGAATAAGAGCACCTCCTCCCAGGTGCCCACTGCACTGAGGATAGGAAACACTGTCAACACTGATAAATCTATGATAATCACTAATTTCAATAAGCATTTTTCCACGGGCTGGCCATGCTTTCCACCTGGATACCCCCTGGCCAACATCTCAGCACCCCTTGCAGCAACTTGCCCCCCCCCCCCCCCCTTCTCCTTCACCCAAATACAGACAGCTGATGTTCTGAAAGAACTACAAAATCTGGATCCCTACAAATCAGCTGGGCTAGACAATCTGGACCCTCTTTTTCAAAAATTATCAGCCGAAATGGTTGCAACCCCTATTACTAGCCTATTCAACCTCTCTTTCGTATCGTTTGAGATCCCCAAAGATTGGGAAGCTGCCGCGAAAATCTTCTAATGCCAAGTTCATAAACAGATCACAGACCATTTCGAATCCCACCYTACCTTCTCCACTATGCAATCTGATTTCCGAGCTGGTCATGGGTGCACCTCAGCCATGCTCAAGGTCCTAAATGATATCTTAGCCGCCATCGATAAAAGACAGTACTGTGCAGACGTCTTCATCGACCTGTCCAAGGCTTTCGATTCTCTCAATCACAGCATTCTTATCGGCTGACTCAATAGCCTTGGCTTCTCAAATGACTGCCTCGCCTTGTTCACCAACTACTTCTCAGATAGAGTTCAGTCTGTCAAATCGGAGGGCCTGTTGTCCGGACCTCTGGCAGTCTCTATGGGGGTGCCACAGGGTTCAATTCTCGGGCCACTCTTTTCTCTGTATATATAAATGATGTCGCTCTTGCTGCTGGTGATTCGCTGATCCACCTCTACGCAGACYACACCATTCTGTATACACTGCGCTAACAAACCTCCAAACGAGCTTCAACGCCATACAACACTCTTTCCGTGGCCTCCAACTGCTTTTAAATGCTAGTAAAACCAAGTGCATGCTCAACCGATTGCTGCCCGCACCCTCCCACCCGACTAGCATCACTACTCTGGACGGTTCTGACTTAGAATATGTGGACAACTATAAATACCTAGGTGTCTGGCTAGACAGTAAACTCTCCTTCCAGACTCACATTATGCATCTCCAATCCAAAATGAAATCTAGAATTGGCTTCCTATTTCGCAAACAAAGCCTCCTTCACTTCACCGCCAAACATACCCTTCTACCGATCCTTGACTTCGACGATGTCATTTACAAAATAGCCCACAACACACTACTCAGACTACATCCAGTTTGCTATCACAGTGCCATCCATTTTATCACCAAAACCCCATATACTACCCACCACTGTGACCTGTACGCTCTCGTTGGCTGGCCCTCACTAAATATCTGTTGCCAAACCCACTGGCTCCAGGTCATCTATAAGTCTTTGCTAGGTAAAGCCCCACCTTATCTCAGCCCCACCCCACCCGTAGCAAGCGCTCAAGCAGGTACATTGCACTGGTCATCCCCAAAGCCAACTCTTCCTTTGGCCGCCTTTCCTTCCAGTTCTCTGCTGCCAATGACTGGAACGAATTGCAAAAATCTCTGAAGCTAGAGTCTTATATCTCCCTCTCTAACTTTAAGCATCAGCTGTCTCAGCAGCTTACCGATCATTGTACCTGGACACAGCCAATCTGTAAATAGCACACCCAACTACCTCATCCCCATATAATTACTTACCCTCTTGCTATTTTGCACCACAGTATCTCTACTTGCACATCATCATCTGCACATACAGTATATCACTCCAGTATTAATGCTAAATTGTAATATTTTCGCCTCTAGGGCCTATTCATTGCCTACCTCCCTACTCTTCTACATTTACACACACTGTACATAGATTTTTCTATTTTATTTTCTTTTGTTTATGTGTAACTCTGTGTTGTTGTTTTTGTCGCACCACTTTGTTTTATCTTGGCCAGGTCGCAGTTGTAAATGAGATCTTGTTCTCAACTGGCKTACCTGGTTAAATAAAGGTGAAATATAAAAAAATGTAAATAAAAAAAAACACTATTCTTGGGGTTGTTGACATCGAAACTGAGTTCGAACATGCTGTGATGAATTTTGATGTGTTCATATTTAAAAGTAAGGGTATTTTTATAGTTTAAAATTGCCATGACAATTGGTTTAAATAAAAAATAAAAACACGAGCTGGCATACACCCAGAGAAATTGATTTGTATGTAGAGGTGCTGACTGACAGAGAATAAACTATAAACTATGAAAAACGAATGAAGAGAGTCACACACTCCCAGTAATTTATTGGGTAATAAAGTTTTGGCATCACTGTGCTTTCTTCAGGGTAATATCGTGAACGCTTGCACCAGGTTATGTAGACGAACAGTGCAATTAGTGCAACCAATGACAATAGTGAGGGTGTGTCGTAATTATTAAGTTCATTAGAATGAATTGAATGAAATWGTTAAAAAACAATAGTTTGTCATATTAAATATATTAGGCTATTATTAACATATGGAAACATAATTGAATGTTGTACATAATATTAGCATCAATATATATTATTGTTTCATTTAATTTCACATATATATTTAATTGTTTCCAATTTCATAATTTTGTTTTTGCTATATGTCATCTTTTGGTTCAACCATTTGCTTATATAAGCCTATTTGGTGTATGCTGATTAGCTGTAGAAATAATATATCAGTTTATAAGACTTAGAGAGAGAATTGTTCATAAGAAGGGCCTGAGATCTAAGTCAATAATCAGACCACTAGGGGTCAATATTTTTAGACAGGATATCCAGTCAGCTTCCCTTTGCAGTAGAAGGATCTTGATGTTACCTCCTCTCAATGCCTGTGTATGTGAGGGAGGAGATGGGATGGTTAGCATCAACAAAGTGAGCTGCTACTGGATAGTCAATGTTCTGTCACCTGATTGAGCTGCTACTGGATAGTCAATGTTCTGTCACCTGATTGAGCTGCTACTGGATAGTCAATGTTCTGACACCTGATTGAGCTGTGGTGTTCTGCTCTGCGTTGTTTTAATTGTCTTTTCGTTTGTCCTACGTTGGCTTTTCCACATGAACAGGTGATGAGATAGATTACTCCCTTGGTCTTGCATGAGATGATYCCCCTAACAGGGATTTTCAGACCTGTATGTGGGTGTCTGAAGAAMGATGTTTTTATAGTGKTATTMCACTGTGCGCATGAACCACATTTGTAGTTTCCATTTGGAATGGGTGTCAAGAGTGTCTGAGTGGCTCAGAGGGCAGGTCAGATCTCACCAAGATACCTCCAGTATTGCGATCATGCTTATAGACCAAAAGTGAGAGTTTCTTGAAGAGTTGTGCGATTTTTTTGTCTGATTGCAGAATATGCCAGTGCTTTTTCAGGATTGCTTTCATTTCCTCAGAACACTTGGTGCACTTGGTGCAAAAGACGGTTGCGTTGTTTTTCTTCTTTTGTTGAGTTTTTAGTAATTCCTCACTTGGTTTTTGAGATATTTTCATCATTGCAGCGTCAAGATTTTGTCCTTGTAGCCTTTTAGCATTGCTATCAGATTTGTTTAATTGATTTCAATCAACCACACATTCTAAATATAAAAATTCTACCCTGGTTTGATTGTGTGATGTCATCATGATCAAATGGAATTGAGGTAATAAACTCAGCAAAAAAAGAAACGGCCCTTTTTCAGGACCGTGTCTTCCAAAGATGATTCGTAACCATAGACTTTTCTAAACACCTACACTGAACACAACCCCATACATACTACAAAACCCCCTAAACAATACACACACCCTAAACTAGACAAAACACACAAACATCCCCCATGTCACACCCTGACCTAACTAAACTAATCAAGAAAATATATATAACAAAGGCCAGGGTGTGACATAGCCTTGTTGCCATCTCTGTTAAGCTATTACATTCCACTCCTTGCCACTGCTGTAATTTGCCAAAGGGACTAGCATTTTGGCAATCTTTAAATTAACATTCTATCAGCTCGAGATGATCAGATGATGTGATCCTGATTTGATATCCCACAGGTATCATCTAATCACAATGTTTATGCAATTTAGAATGATAGGAAAATGTTCTAACTTAATTTAACACATTTTGTAATTGTTTTTAATTTTTTGTTGGGGGGTGGGTTACGGGAACATTATCCATTTCAATGTATACGTTTTTAAAACATGTACTGGTAGGCTGCCACTCAAACAAAACCAATAGTAAGAAATACATATTTTAAATCAGAATAAATTCAGTATAAACAGGGCAAGAGATCTAAAATGAAATGGGCCTCCACCCCCAACCTCCCATCCAATTTCCCCAACCCCACCCGGCCAACATGTCTCCATCCAACCCTCCATATTCACTGGTGAATTGGGAGAGAGTGAGGTGATTGCCATCTAAAAGCCAAACATTTTTTTTGCGGCAGTGCTGCCTGCCAGCAGTAATCTTCTCTGATTGATTGAGAAATTCAAGGAGCTATCATCGTTAAGTAACATAATAGATGCAGAGCATTTCATATTTACATTCATGCACTTCGAAATACATTTTCTAACTTTTGCCCAGAAGCATTTAACTGCAGGGCACTCCCACATCATATGAAGTAATGTGTCGACCTGATAAATAAAGGTTAAATAGAAATAAATAACAGTGTGGGACAGTGGGAACAGTTGGGAGTTGGGGCCAATGTCATCGTAAAACGTTTCCTTGGTGTTAAGTACAGTCTGTGAACAAGCTTAAAATGTATATGTTGATGGTTGGCATTATGGGATGCCAAGGTCCTATTGTCCATATTCTGTTCCAGAGGGTTGGTCAGATTAAATTAGATCTATGGACCATGCTTTTTTAATAGATAGCTCAGAATATTTTATACATTTGATTGGACTATAAAAATAAAGAGAGTCGCACACACTATATATAAACTGCCAGTAATTTATTGCATAAATCACCAAAGTTTTAGCATCACTGTGCCTTCTTCAGGGTCAACCAACAGATTTACCTAATACATTACTGGGAGTTTATATATGAAGTGTGTGACTCTCTTTATAGTTTATTCAGCGTTAGTTTATTCGCCGTTAGTCAGCACCTCCACACAAAATAATTTTTCTGGGTGTGCACCAGCTCATGTTTTTTATTCTATACATTTGAATGGAAACATTCTAACATTGGTCATTCTGAGATAATACATTTCATTGTAAACATAAACATTGGGCGTGGGTAGAACATATTTACCACCAGCCAATGTGAGAGAAGCTCTCGTCATTCAAACTTCCCTGCTAGTTCACTTTGTGAACTCTGTAGCCTATTTTATATCCAGCAAGCAAGAGCAAGGATCACTGAAATACTGGTTATGATCACATTTCCTCAGTTTAAATATTAGGCCTATGACATACACCTATACGTTTGGCTTCCAAGCGTGAGTGATCAGTGTAGCCTTTTATCATTGAGACATGATGTTGAAATATCTTCATGAATAAAAACTCATCAGGCTTCCGTCATAGACTCAATTAAATGATCAAAAGATTTACAGGGGAGGTTTGGAAAAACGAATGTCCATTCAGAAAGTATCCTAGAGTAGCCTGTCTGGACTCCATCTCTTAATGAAGCAACTGAAGCATTTTCCGTATCTGTCACGAATACTACCGAAGGTGACTCCCCTTCCCGTTCGGGTGGCGCTCGGCGGTCGTCGTCGCAGGTCTACTAGCTGCCACCGATCCCTTTTTCCTTTTTGTTTATGTCATTCTAATTGTTTTCACCTGTTTCTTGTTGGGGTTTTGGGAGGTGTACTATTTAGGTTAGTTTCGCCCGCTAGTGTTTGTGCGGGCTTATTTGTGTGTTCATGTTACGTCGGGAGTGGATTATTTGATTGTGGGTTTTTCGCTGTCCAGTTTATTTTAAACAGTGGTCTGTGGGTTGTGTTTGCGCCTGTGTTTTGGCGTCACCCCTTTTGCACCTGTTCCTGTTTTCTCTGAGGACATTAAAGCGTTTTGTTCCCGTAAAACTTTTGCTCTCTCTGCGCCTGACTCTACACCCATCATTCACCTGACGTTACAGTATCATTATTTATCTCGTTCTCATTACGTAGTCCTCTCTAGCCACTTTGAATAACAGGATCTTGCATTGACACTGCATGTTGTCATGGAAAATATGAATATTGTTTCCAACTTCCAATCAGAAACTACGCTGTAAATCCGGCTGCATATTGAACGTTGATATTGCCAAATGGCCAGTCTTTTTGTCAAATGACAAGGTGTGGCCAGGAGTGGAATGTTAACTAAAAAGACTGGTATCCAGACTCGGGTTAGTCTGGATACCAGGGGCGTGGGGAAACATGTGACCAGTGGCTCCGCTCAGTGGGCAAACCAAAAGCATTTTGAGAGTAATATAATTATTTCACTGCTCTTTTTCATCTGGTGCATTCAAAATACCAGTAGTAGCAGTGAACATGTGTCATCTGGCCCTGAAACAACATGTATTATGAGGTCATAAAACCAACCTCATGGTCTCTTTCATGACATCATCTCTGTCTTCTCCTTTTTCCCCCCTCATCCTACTAGCTATTACCTTTCATTGAGATCTCCACCTTCAGATAAGACTACAACAGGTGTAAACCGAATACAACAGGTGTAAACCTTATTGTGAAATGCTGACCGTGAAATGCCCTTACCCAACAATGCAGTTTTTAAGAAAAATAAGAGTTAAGAAAATATTTAAAGAGCAACAATAAAATAACAATAACGAGGCTATATACAGGGGGTACATCGTCAATGTGCAGGGGTACAGGTTAGTCGAGGTAATTGAGGTAATATGTTAATGTAGATAGGGGTAAAGTGACTATGCATAGATAATAAACAGCGAGCAGCAGCAGCGTAAAAAATTTAAATAGTCCGGGTAGCCATTTGATTAGCTGTTCAGCAGTCTTATGGCTTGGGGTAGAATCTGTTAAGAAGCCTTTTGGACCTAGACTTGGCGCTCCTATACCGCTTGCCGTGCAATAGCAGAGAGAAGTCTATGACTAGGGAAGCAGGAGTATTTGGCAATTTTTAGGGCCTTCCTTTGACATCGCCTGGTATAGAGGTCCTGGATGGCAGGAAGCTTGGTCCCAGTGATATACTGGCCGTGTTTCACCAACCAGTCAGCCACCCTGTGAGCCAGGAGCTGAAGGTGTTCAGGAGAATCCCCAGTCCTCTCTCTCCTAAGGCTGCTCCAGAAGAGGAGGATAGTATTTTTCAGAATCTGACGACAGCACACCTCCGGTGAAGAGGCAGGGCTCTTAGGATGTTTAATCCAAGGTGATTGAATCCAGGCCTGGATCTTCTGCTGCCTCTAGCAGTCTGCTCTTCCCTCAGGTGTCCAGGACAATCCGCCAGAGGAACAGGCCTCAGAAACAACGATTAAAAAGCAGTGACTCTGAGCAGCCCTGAGAACTGTTGAAATTGTCTCAAGGTGAGTGGTATATAGTATGAGATGGTAAATAAGATTTATTTTTACAATGGAGCCCTGGTAGTGTGAAAATAAAATGAATCAATTTGGCCTTACATTCTGTATTTTCCTTGTGTTCCTTCTATTATCATTACTTGGAGATTGTATACATCATTTTCACTGCAGTATGCTGACCTACATCAACCTTTAACCCCAAAATATTGTATTTACAGTGTGAAAAAGTATTCAGTATCTGATCTGCTTCTATGCTTCATTGCAGAATTATTATGAAACACGCACATATGGGCACATGCACGCACACACATACACACTGTGACCAGTTTTCCCCTGCCGGAAGTCAGTAGTCATGTGACTTAGTTCTGTCAGAAAGCATTTTGGTCCCATGTGCTGCTTACTGTATGATGGTGTGATGAACAACTGGGCTCCTCTCATACTCTCATATGGTTTTTCAGATCTCACCTTCATGTTTTGCCTTTGTCAGGACATTGGAGTTGTCTCCTTCATAAGATAAGGTACGTGCTATTTGAGTATGTCACCAGCACCTCTCAGCTATGATCTCTTCTCCTGTCCTTCACACTCACCTCTGGAAGAGAACACCGGTGTGAGACGGGGGGCCGGGGTGACTTACACATCTCTTTTGAGCTCTCTTTCAGAGGGATGAAGGGTGAGGTTGGAGGGTGAGTTCTGTCACGGCAGCGATTCCATCTGTACTTACTCTCCTCTCTTCCATCTGTTGTTTCTCTTCTCTGGTCGGCAGTGAGGCGACAAACAAACCACGACCTGTCTGGCTCTCTGTCTGACTCTCTGTCTACCTCTCTGTTTGCCTCTCTGCCTACCTGCCTGTCTGGCTCTCTGTTGGTTTCTCGCCTGCTGTCTAGCTCTCTGTCGACTCTCTGTCTGACTCTCTGCCTGACTCTCTGTCTGACCTCTCTGTCTGACTCCTGTCTGTCTGACTCTCTGTCTGACTCTCTCTGACTCTCTGTCTACCTCTCTGTTTGCCTCTCTGCCTACCTGCCTGTCTGGCTCTCTGTCTGGCCCTCTGTTTGGTTCTCGGCCTGCCTGTCTGGCTTTCTGTCTAACTCTCTGTCTGACTCTCTGTCTGGCTCTCTGTTTGGCTCTCTGCCTACCTGCCTTCTCTGGCTTTCTGTCTGGCTGTCTGTCTGGCTCTCCGTCTGGCTCTCTGTTTGGCTCTCTGCCTACCTGCCTGTCTGACTCGCTGTTTGGCTCTCTGCCTGACTCTCTGCCTGTCTGCCTGTCTGGCTCTCCGTCTGGCTCTCTGTTTGGCTCTCTGCCTACCTTCCTGTCTGACTCGCTGTCTGGCTCTCTGTCTAGCTATCTGTCTGGCTCCCTGTTTGGCTCTCTGTCTGGCTCCCTGCCTGCTTGCCTGTCTGTCTGTCTGCCTGGCTCTCTGTCTGACTCTCTGTCTTGCTGTCTGTTTGGCTGTCTGTTTGTCTCTCTGCCTGTCTGCCTGTTTGTCTCTCTGTCTGGCTTCCTGTCTGCTTGCCTTTCTGGCTGTCTGCCTGGCTCTCTGTCTGACTCTCTGTCCGGCTGTCTGTCTGGCTCTCTGTTTGGCTCTCTGCCTGCCTGCCTGTCTTGCTCGCTGTCTGACTCTCTGTCTGGCTCTCTGTCTGGCTTTCTGTATGGCTCTCTGCCTACCTGCCTACCTGGCTCTCTGCCTGACTTTCTGTTTGGATCCTTGTTTGGCTCTTTGTCTGGCTCTCTGTTTGACTCTTTGCCTACCTGTCTGTCTGGCTCTCTGTCTGATTCTCTGCCTGCCTGTCTATTTCTGTCTGTCTGGCTGGCTCTCTGTCTGATTCTCTGCCTGCCTGTCTGGCTCTCTCGGTCTTGCTCTCTGTCTTGCTGTGTGTTTGGTTCTCTGCCTGCCTGTCTGGCTCTCTGTTTGGCGCTCTGCCTACCTGCCTGTCTGGCTCTCTGTCTGGCTCTCTGTATGGCTCTTTGCCTACCTGCCTGTCTGGCTCTCTGTCTGGCTCTCTATCTGGCTGTCTGTCTGGCTCATTCCATCCACTGGAAGCTGCTACTGTCCGGAAGGTAAGCGCATACTCAGCAGCCGTCTGATACCCCTGCTGGAGCTGAAGCAGACGCTCACCTCCCTCTCTGCTCTCTGCGGGATGATCGAAAATACATTTAAACAGAGCCACGAACCCCTCAAAAGACTCAAGCTCCTCCTCTCTCCCAGATGGCCATAGCCCATTCCAATGCCCGCCCAGTCAGCAGAGAAATAACCGTGGCAACCTTAGACCTCTCGGTGGTGGGAGCTCCCATCTGATGTGCGAAAAGAGGGAGCACTGAAGGAAGAAGCCTCAGCATTTAGATGGTGTCCCATCATATTTCTCTCTGGCTCTCTGTGTGATTCTCTGTCTGGCTCTCTGTTTGGCTCTCTGTCTGACTCTCTGTCTGACTCTCTGTATTTCTCACTATCTTGCTCTCTGTCTGGCTCTCCTGTCCTGGCTCTCTGCCTGCATGCCTTTCTGTCTTCTGTCTTCTGGCTCTCTCTCTCTGTCTGTCTGTTGTCTGTCTGCTGGTCTGTCTGTCTGTCTGTCTGTCTGTCTGTCTGTCCTGTCTGTCTGTCTGTCTGTCTGTCTGTCTGTCTGTCTGTCTGTCTGTCTGTCTGTCTGTCTGTCTGTCTGTCTGTCTGTCTGTCTGTCTGTCTGTCTGTCTGGTCTGTCTGTCCAAAGGAGTGATAGAACATTGAATGAATGAAAGCTGTCTGGCTGTCTGTCTGACTCTCTGTTTTGGCTCTTTGCTTGACTCTCTGTCTGGCTCTCTGCCTGCCTGCCTTTCTGGCTGTCCTGTATGGCTCTCTGTCGGGGTCTCTGTCTGGCTCTCTGCCTGCCTGCCTGTGTCTGACTGTCTGTCTCTCTGTCTAGCTGTCTGGCTATCTGTCTGGCGCTCTCTCTGGCTCTCTGTCTGGCTCTCTTTATGGCTCTCTGTCTGGCTCTCTGTCTGATTCTCTGCCTAACTGCCTGTCTGGCTCTCTGTCTGGCTCTCTATCTGGCTGTCTGTCTGGCGATCTCTCTGGCTCTCTATCTGGCTCTCTGTATGGTTCTCTGTCTGGCTCTCTGTTTGGCTCTCTGCCTACCTGCCTGTTTGGCTCTCTGTCTGTCTCTCTGTCTAGCTGTCTGGCTATCTGCTGGCGCTCTCTCTGGCTCTCTGTCTGGCTCTCTTTATGGCTCTCTGTCTGGCTCTCTGTCTGATTCTCTGCCTACCTGCCTGTCTGGCTTTCTGTCTGGCTCTCTATCTGTCTGTCTGTCTGGCGCTCTGTCTGGCTCTCTGCCTGCTGCCTTTTTGGCGCTCTTCTGTCTGTCTGTCTGTCTGTCTGTCTGTCTTGTCTGTCTGTCTGTCTGTCTGTCTGTCTGTCTGTCTGTCTGTCTGTCTGTCTGTCTGTCTGTCGGTCTGTCTGTTGTCTGTCTGTCTGTCTGTCTGTCTGTCTGTCTGTCTGTCTGTGTCTCTGTCACCTGCTTCTGTGTCTCTGTCATTCTACCTGTGTGTCGCTGTCTGTCTGTTTGCCTGTCTGTCTGCCCAAAGGAGTGACAGACCACTGAATGAATAAAAGCTAGCCATCGGTCTCAACGCCTCAGTGGCAATAGTTTTGCACATTTATTTATTTTCCTCAGCACAGGGTCATTGCTCATGTTCCGGCACAGCTGGTGACAGTGTTGGCCTGTTAGCCAGATGGGTTTGTGACTCCTGTCGTACATCGCGCTAACAAATCTTACGGGAGTTGGCTCTAATCTAACTGATCTGGCTACAAGACTAGGTCAGCGTTGGTTTGACAATAGATGATCATCCATACTTCTATGTGACATCACTATAACACCGTTATTAGTGGTTCCCTTTGGACACATTTTTTATTCATAGGAAGATCTAGGTAAAATGCCCACAGCCATTGGGCATTGGCAACACACAATGCCTCTGGCACTTCCAAGCCCATTTCAGTGTCTCTGGCTCCAGTAAGCAGTGGTTATAAAGAGCCTGTGGTAGCAATCAGATTGATTTGTCTGTCTTTGTTTGCCTTTGAAAGTAATGATATCAGGCTCATTTGTTACCATGCTTTCTATTGGATATTAGATATGTATGGCTGTTTGTTAAGGACTCTTGGAAGATTATTCCAAAATGAGGACTAAAAGAGATCCAAATCTCTCTCTCCTCCCTCTCTCCCTCCCTCCCTCCTCTCTCCCTGTCTTTGTCAAAATTGGCATAATAGTTCCCTATGGCATGCTGTTCTGTTGGTGTGTGGAGTAGAGCAGAAGCCACTGTAATATCCTGTCTGATATAGGGCTCCGACCCTATCTTTGTCACACAACACACACACACAACAACCACACACACACCACAACCACAACACACACACCACAACCACACACACACCACACACACACACAACACACCACACACAACACACACACACACACAACCACAACACACACACACACACACACCCACAACACACCACACAACACACACACAAACACACACACACACACACACACAGAGTGCTGGAGAGCAGGGGTGTGTGTTAGGATGCCTGTCTGCAGCATGAAACTAGGGTGACTGGTTGCATCACCGCCTGGTATGGCAACTGCTCGGCATCTGACCATAAGGCACTACAGAGGGTACAGTACATCCCAGTAAATCACTGGGATCAAGCTTCCTGCCTTCCAGGACCTCGATACTAGCCGTGTCAGAGGAAGGCCCAACATTTTTTGATAGACTCCAGCCACCCTAGTCATAGACTGTTCTCTCTGCTACAGCATGGAAAGTGGTACTGGAGCACCAAGTCTAGGTCCAAAAGGCTCTTTAACAGCTTCTACCCCCAAGCCATAAGACTGCTGAACAAATAATAAAATGGCCACCCGCACAATTTGCATTGACCCCCTTTTTTACGCTGTTGCTATTCACTGTTTATTATCTATGCATAGTCACTGTACCCCTACCTACATGTACATATTACCTTAATTACCTTGACTTACCTGTACCCCTGCACATTGACTCGGTACCGGTACCCCCTGTATATAACCTCATTATTGTTATTTTATAGATTTACTTTTCAACTTTAGTTTATTCACTAAATATTTTCTTAACTCTATTTTATTAAAACGGCATTGTTGGTTAAGGGCTTGTAAGTAAGCATTTCACAGTAAGGTCTTTGGCGCATGTGTGACAAATATAATTTGATTTGAATAGGTTATAGTGTAACAGTGCAAGTCTGCAGCTGGAAAGTAGGGGCATTAGGGTGGAGTTTTAGGGTGTCCAACTAGTGTCAAAATATTTATATATTCTTAATTCCATTCCTTTACTTCAGATGTGTGTGTATTGTTTTGAAATTGTTAGATTTTACTGCACTGTTGGATCTAGAAACACAAGCATTTTGCTACACACGGAATAACATCTGCTAAACACGTGTGTGACCAATACAATTTGATTTGATTTGAAGTGTTGCTCACACACTTCCCAACGCAGAACAAATGGCCAGTTACTTCTAACGCTAATTGCTCAGCTGCTTCTAATGATGCATCCATGATGGCTTTCTGGCTAATTAGCCAGTCAAAGTGATGCTCCATACACAAACAGAGTCCTAAAGTCCAGACATGTCTGTGGCTTGGCTACATCTGCAAGAGAAACACTGTTTGGAAGACCGCTTTTAAAGTCTACTGAATAATATTCATATCCATTATTTGCCCTAAACAGACTTGAAATTGCCTTCATCATCACAGTGCCCAATCATACATTAATGCATTTCCAAATAGCCTACTCACTGCAGAGATATGAATACTTCACTTCCAGTGAAGACAGTGGGTGATTGGGGAGCGTTCAATAACATGCTGTTCCTAGAGAGTTGCAAAGTGTAGCTGGCTGGTTACCCTCTGCTGCTGTGTTAGATTTTTCATGAACACTACTGTCAGAAAGGACTGTTCCCAGAAAAGCCTGGCCTCTGGTGCACGTACTGGCCTTTCTCTATGTAATGTAGTTGGTCAACGCTCATGCATCAACCTTACTCTGCTCTTTTTCTCTATTGATCACTGATGGACTGACAATCCAATTATTTATACTTCCTGATCAATACTGCCTCCTCCAATTAGGGACTGCTGGGGCCCTGATTGGCGGCATTCTTTTCACAGTAATCGATGATAGCCACACACATGTTCTGGCTCTGAAAACTGACCCACTTTTCAATCAAAACAGCTACTGGTTATCAATAACTCCAGTCAGCAATAACCAGCTACTGGTTATCAATAACTCAAGTTACCAATAACCAGCACCTGGTTATCAATAACTCCAGTCACCAATAACCAGCTCCTAATTGCATTCTAAAGACCATGATTAGTCAATTAATGGAGTCAGGTGTGGTAACAGGTGCTGGGGCAAAGTTGTGTCACCAATCAGGCCCCCGAGGACTGGAGTTACACATCCCTGCCCGAATGTGTTACATGCCCAATCCATATGGATACAGTACATTTCTCAAACGGACGGTAAATTAAAATCTTCCTGGTCACATTTCCGGCACCAAACGGAAACCTTGGCATGTGCGCATGAACACACACACAGACAGCATTTATTAGTGTATTCATGAGATGAGTGAGTGACACAAGTTCTAGATCCCTGTAGATAGCTGGCTGTCAATGTTCCTCAGTTCTTGTCCTCGCTTCATAATCCGCTTCTGAAACCCATCAGATTTTTCCTCTGTTTACCCAAACGGCGGCAAAAAATACTTCCTGGTTTATGATTGCTTCAATTTTGCAAGGCCTTCTTCAGCTCAGCGGGAGGGAGCTGTTTTGCCAGATCGTTAAGCCTGCTTTATGGGATTTTTCACGCTGTGGCGGTGGCACTCTTCGGCCCACTTTGTCCCACTTTCTATCACTCCAGCTAGGCTGTTTGTCATGTGAGATATAGAGAAGTAGCCTCATAGGAACCATGTGGCAAAATAGAATGTAAGCTCACGAGATAAGGATGGTTCGTACGAGGCTAGTAGAGAACGGGCTGTAGATGTAAACCAGATTTGACTGACGTCTTTACTGAGCATCACAGTCATTATCCATGCTGTGGGATGTTTGAATTGGCATCTTTACCACAACAAATAATAGAAATGGAGGCGGTTGCCTTGACTGCAGAAAGAGAACACAAATCGACAGAAATGTGAGAATCCAGAGGGGCTCATTTAAATGTAATTTACTGCATCTGCACAGTGACACGTCAAATGGCTGGAGTTTAGATGTCCACCTTTAGACCTTGCCCTGACGATGAGGGACTGATGGGGATAAGCAAGGCGTGTGTGTGTGTGTGTGTGTGTGTGTGTGTGTGTGTGTGTGTGTGTGTGTGTGTGTGTGTGTGTGCGTGCGTGCGTGCGTGCGTGCGTGCGTGCGTGCTCAAAGTGAATGTGCAAGGTGCATGCATGCGAAGTGGAAAGTGCTAGCCAATAGAAGAAAGCGTTAAGAATGAAATGCAGCCTCCCGGGTGGCGCAGTGGTCTAGGGCACTGCATCGCAGCGCTAGCTGCGCCACCAGAGTCTCTGGGTTCGCGCCCAGGCTCTGTCACAGCTGGCCGCGACCGGGAGGTCCGTGGGGCGACGCACAATTGGCCTAGCGTCGTCCGGGTTAGGGAGGGTTTGGCCGGTAGGGATATCCTTGTCTCATCGTGCTCCAGCGACTCCTGTGGCGGGCCGGGCGCAGTGCGCGCTAACCGAGGGTGCCAGGTGCACGGTGTTTCCTCCGACACATTGTTGCGGCTGGCTTCCGGGTTGGAGGCGTGCTGTGTTAAGAAGCAGTGCGGCTTGGTTGGGTTGTGCTTCGGAGGACGCATGGCTTTCGCCCTTCGTCTCTCCCGAACCCGTACGGAAGTTGTAGCGATGAGACAAGATAGTAATTACTAGCGATTGGATACCACGAAAATTGGGGGGAAAAGGGGGMAAAAAAATAAAAAATAAAAAATAATGAAATGCAGTTTATTCTTATGATCTGTAGAATGTAGAATCTCACCAAGGGTGGCAATCAGTGTTTCTAAATTAGTAGATTGAACACAGTTATTACTGCAAGTCATACGCACCAAGCACATTCATTCCTTTCACTTAATGCTGTAGTGTGAAATCATCAGCCCAGATGCCATCTTGTCAATATACTGTAGGCGCTGACTAGTATTCATTCATTACAGAGTTCACACAGACAGAAAAATACATTTGAAAGATTGTATATGCAGGGTTTCAAAGTGGTGCTTTCAAATAATGGTTTATGTTGCTGAGTTTTAAACAAGGCTATTCAACTCTTCTGGGCATATACGTCATCAGTGCTTTGTTTTTGACTGTGTCCTCTGTACCGACACTAGCAGTGAGAGAATGGCCCTGCCATCACATACACACACACTCTTGCTCAACCTTCCMCCTCCCATCACTCTACTCTGGACCAGACTTGTTTTCCGTCCTCTGTTTTCCTCTCTTCCGTCTGGTCATGTTTTCCTGTGAGCTCCATCACAGTGGCAGTGGTAGATTACAGAGAGAGGGAGAAACTCCACAACACTGGGCGTCGTACAATGAGCTTTGTCTATCACACTTCCTCACCCACAACAAACATCTTCAAATTAATCTTATTACCTGGCTCCATCTCTGGGTCTCTCAACAAATCTGTGTTCAACCCCATCCCAGAGCAGTTGGCAGAATATACTAACTTATTTGTTTTGGTTTTATGTTCTATGTTCTACGGACAATTTTTTTTCTCCAGATTTTAAAATCAGAGCTATTTTGCTGGAATACTCCTTTATTGCTTCAAAACTCCATATTGTTATGCACCTCCCCTTCCCTGTCACTGTGAAGTCACTCTGTGAAGATCTTCAGTTGGCCCTCTTGTAAGACCTGTCGTTGTCTCTTCGTTAGCGTGTCATCACATATCGATGACTTTGAGTTCTAACCTGTGAGTGTCACGTCTGCTCCTGCTCCTCCCCTCCGGCATACGACATCGCCAGAGTATTAACCACCGGTCCTGGGATTCATCATTACGCACACCTGTCACTCATCATTACGCGCATATGTGAATCATTATGATTCATGCCTGGACTCCATTACCTTCACCATTTCCTCCCCTTTATATGTCACTCTCCCAGGTTCACTCACCAGTTGCTATTGTTATTGTGCATCGGCATTCTGCCTTATGTTAGTGTCGTGTTCTTGGTTTTGTTGTTTTATTATAGCATTTCACCTGCTTCCAACTCACCACCGCATCATTACAGAATACCAACTCAAAATATGGGAGCAGCAGGACAACGGGACATCACCCAGACGATTAATGAACAAGGTGACCTTCTTCGTCAACACCATGATCAGCTGGCTCAACTGGGGACGGCCATGGAAGAGGTTCTCCACAGTCTGCAACGTCTCAACAACGGAGGATATTCTAGAGCCAGTCTACCCAACGAGTCAGCACACCAGCCCATTCAGCAACCCACTCATGATGAGCCTTCTTCCTTCAGTGTTCCCTCTTTTTGCACATCAGATGGGAGCTCCCACCACCGAGAGGTCTAAGGTTGCCATGGTTATTTTCTCTGCTGACTGGGCGGGCATTGGAATGGGCTATGGCCATCTGGGAGAGAGGAGGAGCTTGAGTCTTTTGAGGGGTTCATGGCTCTGTTTAAATGTATTTTCGATCATCCCGCAGAGGGCAGAGAGGGAGGTGAGTGTCTGCTTCAGCTCCAGCAGGGGTATCAGACGGCTGCTGAGTATGCGCTTACCTTCCGGACAGTAGCAGCTTCCAGTGGATGGAATGAGCCAGCGCTAACGTTATTTAGAAGAGGTATGCGCGAGGAAGTCCAGACAGAACTGGCCTGCCGAGATGACAACCTCACCCTGGAATCATTGCGATGGCCATCCGTCTGGATAACCTCCTCCAGGAGCGTCGGCATCTACATCGCTTCTCTCCCTCCTTCGGCGAGTGTTCGGGATCAGAGCCTGAACCCATGGAGATAGGGGTCACACGCCTTCCCGCGGTGGAACGACGCAGCTGGGGCTCTGTCTGTAATGTGGCCAGGGAGGGCACAAGCGCCAGCGGTGTCTGTTACTTCAGAATATGTGA
This sequence comes from Salvelinus sp. IW2-2015, assembly GCF_002910315.2. Taxonomy (NCBI): domain Eukaryota; kingdom Metazoa; phylum Chordata; class Actinopteri; order Salmoniformes; family Salmonidae; genus Salvelinus; species Salvelinus sp. IW2-2015. The sequence continues at coordinate 34,141,243 of NC_036872.1, read as the reverse complement.
TCCACTAGAGCAGAAGGACGGTCATGTGATGTTACATCCCCTGGACCAGGAGTGAGTATTCCATCTACTGCTCTTCCTGTTAGACTGTTTTTAGTTCTCATCACTCTGGCTGACTGTCCCTCCTGCCCTGTGTCTACAGCTTTAGTGGACTCCAGCACCGCGGGGAACTTTATGGATCAGACCCCTGCCTTCTCTCTAAATATTATTACCTACCCGCTCTCCTCTCCTTTTCCGGTTCAAGGTCTAGACTGTCAGCCTCTAGGATCCGGAACCATCACACACACATCACCCAACCGCTCATCCTCACCATGGAGCCCAATCAACAGGAAAACATCCCCTTCTTCATCACCAGTGCACCAGTTCACAAGATCATCCTCGGCCTACCTTGGCATCAGCGCCATAACCCTACCATCTCATGGTCGTTTAATCCCTCTTCCTGGTCTTCCCACTGCTCTCCAGGTCGCTGAGGCACTCTTCTAGCAGGTCTTCCGGCATTATGGCCTTCCGGAGGATATTGTCTCAGACCATGGCCCCCAATTCACATCCCGAGTATGGAGGTCCTTCTTGGAGAAGCTTGGGGTCACGGTTAGCCTCACATCCGGGTATCGGCCAAAGTCTAACGGGCAGGTGGAGAGGATGAATCAGGAGCTGGGAGGTTCCTGAGGAGTCACTGTCAGGACCGGCAGGGTGAGTGGGCACATTTCTTTCCTTGAGCAGACACGCCCAGAACTCTTTACGTCACTCCTCCACTGGGTTTACCCCCTATGTCACCTCATTGACCTCCACTGGGTTTACCCCTATATCACCTCATTGACCTCCACTCGGTTTACCCCCTATGTCACCTCATTGATCTCCACTGGGTTTACCCCCTTGTGTTGGGTTTCCAGCCGGCCGTGGACCCCGGGCCAGACCACGGCTCCTGAGGTAGATGAGTGGTTCCGGCATGTGCAGGAGATGTGTGGAACTCCAGGGAGCTGACTCCAGGGAGCTGTCAGAAGGCAGGCCTCACCGCAGTGAAACCCCTGTGTTCCATCCTGGGGATCATGTCTGGCTCTCTACCAGGAACCTCCCACTCTGCCTGCCCTGCAAGAAACTGAGCCCACGGTTTGTGGGGACGTTTAAGGTTCACAGGAAGGTCAATGAGGTGACATACAGGTTACAATTACCCAGTCACCACCGTATCTCACTCTCTTTCCATGTCTCCCTGCTCAGGCCATAAGGTTCCTGGTCCCCTAGCTGATGCTGTCCCCCATGACACACCTCCAACTCCCTGACCATCGCATACTCTGTCAGATCCCTACTGGACTCCCGATGTTGTGGGGGTCGGCTCCAGTATCTGGTGGACTGGGAGGGGTATGGCCCAGAGGAATGGTGTTGGGTTCCGATGGAGGACTTTCTGGACCCCTACATCATCCGTGATTTCCACCTTCACCGCCCGAACCAACCCGCTCCTCGGGGTCGTCCCCCTGGTCGGCGTCGTCCTGCGGCTGGAGCCGCACGTCAGAGGGTGGGGGTACTGTCACGTCTGCTCCTGCTCCTCCCCTCCGGTGGACGGTGTCGCAAGAGTACTAACCACCGGTCCTGGGGTTCTTCATTACGCACACCTGGCACTCATAATTATGCGCAACACCTGGACTTCATTACCTTCATAATTTCCTCCCCTTTATATGTCATTCTCCCAGGTTCGCTCACCAGTTGGTATTGTTCTTGTGTATCGGCGTTCTGCCTTATGTTAGTGCCGTGTTCTTGGTTTGGTTTTAAAACGTTTCACCTGCTATCCGACTCACCGCCCCATTATTACAGTGAGTGTCTTTTCTAGGGGAGAAGGGGTTTTAAAGCAAGTCGTTGATCGCGTTGATCGCCTTTATCCTGGCCTTGCTTTATTTTTTTGTTTTATATATCTTTTTATACCATCTTTTTGGACACGTACTCATTCAAGGATTTTTCTTTATTTGACTATTTTCTACATTGTAGAATAATAGTGAAGACATTAATACTATGACATTACACATATGGAATCGTGTAGTAAACACAAGTGTAAAAGAAATCAAAATATATTTTAGATTCTTCAAAGTAGACACCCTTTGCCTTGATGACAGCTTTGCACACTCTTGGCTTTCTCTCAACCAGCTTCACCTGGAAGGCTTTTCCAACAGTCTTGAAGTTCCCACATATGCTGAGCACTTGCTGGCTGCTTTTCCTTTTACACTGCGGTCCAACTCACACCAAACCATCTCAATTGGTTTGAGGTTGGGTGATTGTCGAGACCAGGTCATGTGATGCAGTACTCCATCATTCTCCTTGTTCAAATAGCCCTTACACAGCCTGGAGGTGTGTGGGTCATTGTCCTGTTGAAAAACAAATGCTAGTCACTGTAGGCTTCGTGCCATGGATCATCACTGGAGGCTTGGCTCTGGGAGAAGGCACATGACTCACCAGGCTGGGGAGACATGCAGGAGGATTAGGGCTTAGCACAGGCACAGGACTCACCAGGCTGGGGAGACATGCAGGAGGCCTCATCCTTGACCGAGGCACCGGATACACTGGGCCGTGGAGGCGCACTGGAGACACAGTGCGCAAAGCTGGCGAAGGATAACCTGGGCCGAGGAGACGCAATGGAGACCAGATGCGCTGAGCCGGCATCATCCCTCCTGGCTCGATGCCCACTCTAGCCCGGCAGATGCGAGGAGCTGCGATGTAGCGCACCGGGCTATGAACACGTACTGGAGACACTGTGCGCTCCACCGCATAGCACGGTGCCTGACCAGTACGACGCTCGCCACGGTAAGCATGGGGAGTTAGCTCAGGTCTCCTACCTGACTCCGCCAATCTCCCCGTGTCCCTCCTCCCCAAAAAATTCTGGGGCTGCCTCTCGTGCACTTCTCCTCGAGCCAACTCCTCATAGCGTCGCCGCTACGCTTTTGCTGCCTCCAGCTCCTTTTTTGGACGGCGATACTCTCCCGGCTATGCCCATGGTCCTTTGCCGTCCACAATTTCCTCCCATGTCCAGGAGTCCATTTTCCCACGCTGCTTGGTCCTTTGTTGGTGGGTGGTTCTGTAACGATTGTCATCTGGAGAAAGAGAGGAGGACCAAGGTGCAGCGTGGTACGTATCCAWAATTACTTTTAATCAAGATGAATACACGAACAAAAACAACAAAAACGATAAACGAACAGTTCTGCAAGGTGACATACACTAAACAGAAAACAACCACCCACAAACACAGGTGGGAACAGGCTACCTAAGTATGATTCTCAATCAGAGACAACGATAGACAGCTGCCTCTGATTGAGAACCATACCAGGCCAAACACACAGAAATACAAAACAAGGACAACATAGAACACCAGACATAGAATGCCCACCCAAACTCACGCCCTGACCAACCAAAATAGAGACATAAAAAGGATCTGTACGGTCAGGGCGTGACACTAATCTCCTTGGCTGGTAACTGTATGTAATGTTTTGTGTGCTGGGCGCTGTCCTCAGATAATCGCATGGTATGCTTTCGCCGTAAAGCCTTTTTGAAATCTGACACAGCGGCTGGGCTAACAAGAAGTTAAGCTTTATTTTGATGTATAACACATATTTTCAAGAATGTTAAATATTTGAATTGAGTATTTTTGAATTTCGCGTTCTGCAATTTCACTGGATGTTGGCCAGGTGGGACGCTACCGTCCCAGGTACCCATAAGAAGTTTAATGCATTAGTTAGTTAATACTGAGGTGATCAAGGCTTTGGCAATGAAGGAAGTGATGTCAATAGTATATTTTGATATTGAAAAAGCATATGATGCAATGTAGCAGGAAGGCCTACTGATTAAATTGAATGGAATGGGCATTAGKGGGAGAACGTATAACTGGATGATGAATTTCTTGTTTAACCAAACCTACCAGGTAAGGGTGGGATTGGAGTTATCAAGAGAATATGAGGTGGAAAATGGAACTCCACAGGGTAGTGCTATTAGTCCTATCTGTCGTACCCACAGCAACGATAAAAACATTCCCAAACCAGAAACCGTGGATTGACGGCAGCATTCGCGTGAAACTGAAAGCGCGAACCACTGCTTTTAACCAGGGCAAGGTGACCGGAAGCATGACCGAATACACACAGTGTAGCTATTCTCTCCGCAAGGCAATCAAACAGGCTAGTCCCAGTACAGACGAAAATCGAGTCGCAATTCAACAGCTCAGACACAAGAGGTTGTGGCAGGGTCTACAGTCAATCACGGATTACAAAAAGAAAACCACCCGTCGCGGACCAGGATGTCTTGCTCCAGACAGGCTAAACAACTTTTTTGCCCGCTTTGAGGACAATACAGTGCCACTGACACGGCCCCCTACCAAAACCTGCGGGCTCTCCTTCACTGCAGCCGAGGTGAGTAAAACATTTAAACGTGTTAACCCTCGAGGCTGCAGGCCCAGACGGCATTCCCAGCCGCGTCCTCAGAGCATGCGCAGACCAGCTGGCTGGTGTGTTACGGACATATTCAATCAATCCTTATCCCAGTCTCTGCTGTTCCACATGCTTCAAGAGGCCACCATTGTTCCTGTTCCAAGAAAGCTAAGGTAACTGAGCTAAACGACTACCGCCCGTAGCACTCACTTCCGTCATCATGAAGTGCTTTGAGAGACTAGTCAAGGACCATATCACCTCCACCCTACGGAACCCTAGACCCACTCCAATTTGCTTCACGACCAATAGGTCCACAGACGACGCAATCGCAACCACACTGCACACTGCCCTAACCCATCTGACAAGAGGAATACCCATGTGAGAATGCTGTTCATCGATTACAGCTCAGCATTTAACACCATAGTACCTCAAACTCGTCATCAAGCTCGAGACCCTGGGTCTCGACCCCGCCCTGTGCAACTGGGTCCTGGACTTCCTGACGGGCGCCCCAGGTGGTGAGGAGGTAACAACATCTCCACCCCGCTGATCCTCACACTGGGGCCCACAAGGTGCGTTCTGAGCCTCTCCTGTACTCCCTGTTCACCCACGACTGCGTGGCCATGCACGCCTCAACTCAATCATCAAGTTTGCGGATGACACTACAGTGGTAGGCTTGATTACCAACAAACGACGAGACGGCCTACAGGGAGGAGGTGAGGCCCTCGGAGTGTGGTGTCAGGAAATAACCTCACACTCAACGTCAACAAAACAAAGGAGATGATTGTGGACTTCAGGAAACAGCAGAGGGAGCACCCCCTATCCACATCGACGGGTCAGTAGTGGAGAGGTGGAAAGTTTTAAGTTCCTCGGTGTACACATCACGGAACAACTGAATTGGTCCACCCACACAGACAGCGTTGTGAAGAAGGCGCAGCAGCGCCTCTTCACCTCAGGAGGCTGAAGAAATTCGGCTTGTCACCAAAAGCACTCACAAACTTCTACAGATGCACAATCGAGAGCATCCTGTCGGGCTGTATCACCGCCTGGTACGGCAACTGCTCCGCCACAACCGTAAGGCTCTCCAGAGGGTAGTGAGGTTGCAGAACGCATCACCAGGGGCAAACTACCTGCCCTCCAGGACACCTACACCACCGATGTCACAGAAGGCCATAAAGATCATCAAGGACAACAACCACCCAAGCCACTGCCTGTTCACCCCGCTATCATCCAGAAGGCGAGTCAGTACAGGTGCATCAAGCAGGGACCGAGAGACTGAAAAACAGCTTCTATCTCAAGCCATCGACTGTTAACAGCCACCACTAACATTTAGCGCCGCTGCCAACATACTGACTCAACTCCAGCCACTTTAAAATGGGAATTGATGGAAATTATGTAAAATGTACCACTAGCCACTTTAAACAATGCCACTTAATTAATGTTTACATACCCTACATAACCATCTCATATGTATATACTGTACTCTATATCATCTACTGCATCTTGCATCTTTATGTAATACATGTACCACTAGCCACTTTAAACTATGCCACTTTTATGTTTACATACCCTACAGTACTCATCTCATATGTATATACCGTACTCTATACCATCTACTGCATCTGCCATGCGTTCGGTACCCCTCATCATAATCTTTATGTACATATTCTTTATCCCTTTACACTTGTGTGTGTGTGTAAGGTAGTAGTTGTGGAATTGTTAGGTTAGATTACTTGTTGGTTATTACTGCATTGTCGGAACTAGAAGCACAAGCATTTCGCTACACTCGCATTAACATCTGCTAACCATGTGTATGTGACTAATAAAATTTGATTTGATTTGATTTGATTTGATCTTATTCACCTTGATGATTGACGATATCTTTGGGGATATCGGACAGGGTATAGGGGTGGCGTTAAATGCTGATGATGGTGCCATTTGGAAAAGGGGAAGGAATATTCAATATGTCATAGAGAAAATGCAAGGTGCTGTTGTAGCAGTAGAGGAATGGTCCTTATCATGGGGTGTCAAGTTATCTTTATCTAAATCTTGCCATATGTTGTTCGCTAACAAAAATATTAAGGAAGAAGTCAGTGTTCAATTTTATGGAGAACGAATGGAAAGGGTAACAGAATTTAAGTAAATGGCACTATGGTTTGATGGAAGGCTTACATGAAGACATCATATTACATGCATTGAAACTAAATGTAAGAAAGTATTCAATCCTATAAGGACAATAGTTGGTCATGATTGGAGGGCAGATAAGCAACCCTTACTGGATATTTATCGTACTTTGATGAGATCGTCCATAGATTATGGGTGCTTTGTAAATGGTTAAGAGGCTTTTCCATCGCTGCTGTGCCTTGATAGGATGCAAGCGAGGGCACTCAGGATGTACCAGGGTGCATTTAAAACTACACCGGTTGAGGCTTTACAAGTAGATACTGGGGAAATGTCACTAATGTAGCCCTGGCATTCTGGGCAAGACTGAAGGGTAGTGCAGTATGTCATCCTACACTGACAGTATTGTTGGGAATATGAACAATATCAAAAGAGGGGTTTTGGCCCAGAGATTGGAGAAAGGATTGATGTACAGTATTTGGACACAGATATATTGTTATAGGGCCATCTGTGGCAATAGGAAATGTGCCAAAACGGTTTTATACAAAACCACGTTGATCTGAGCCTGATGGAAGAAATTACTCGTCTTGCAGTGTGTACAGAAGGTTCAAAGGAGCCCATGAATGGGAGGACAGGAGCAGGTGTATTTATTCCTGAGTTCGATGTTAATCAATCCAAGAGACTAACTAATGATTTATCTGTATATTCAACAGAAATGCGATTATTGTTGTGCAATGGATAGAGGAAGTGCAACCAAGAAGAGTAGTAATATGTTGGAACTCTGCATCATTTGTGTAGTTTAAGATCTGGAAAGTCAGAACGTGAGGATTTATGGGTAGAAATAACGAGGCTCATGTTGCAAAGAAATTCAGAGCTGTTGGATTCCGGCTCATACAGGTGTTTATTGACATAATATAGTAGATATAATAGCAAAAAGAGCAGTGAAAAATAATATTGTGGATATACTGGTGGAGTTGYGTAGAGGGGAAATTAAAACATTGATTCGGAAAAATTGGTTAGATTGATGGCAGAGACAATGGGATGAAAGTAGTAATGGCAGACATTTTTTATAGTACAAGGAAATCCGTATGTGTGATAATGTAATATAATGGGAACAGAAGGGAGGACGTTATGTTGTGTTGGGTGAGATTAGGGCATACGGGATTGAATTAGTCTTTGAAATTGCTAGGGAAACATGGTACTGAATGGATGTATGGTAGAGGGAACGGTCAAACATGTATTATTATTTTGTGAAATGTATGATTCTCATGCCCCCCTCAGAGAGAGAAACACAGCTTAATGTGAGCTCTCACGTCTTTCAACATGTTTTTTTACAAAAGGATAGATTTGAAGTTAGATAAACTTGGATTTATACATATGCAGGATGCTACTCTCCACATCATGGCTTTCGCTTCGGATCAAAACTCCAAACCTACAACCTAATTTTGACCAAAATTAACCGGAGAGATTACAACTTCCAGGGTTTTCTTTTTCCAATTTATACAGAGGGTGCCCCTAGCAAACAAACAGCAGAGACCTGAGGACACCATTCCAACCTGGAACTGAGCTCTCAGGCTTGAAGGGACAGACCAGATACAAATTCAATTAGCACTAAGGTGTGAAGTAAAAAGGTTTTTGCACCAACAAGTGCCAGGAGTCTTTGAAGCGTCCTCTGAAGCCCCTTCCTGCTGTTCAAAGACCAGTCACTGGCATTTTCTACAAGAAATCTGACTCCAGAAATAAAAGCTTCTTCCAAGTGGGTGTGACACACACCTACTCCCATTGCCTGTTGCACTGCTGCTTGGATTCCACCTGGTGATCTGTTCACCGTCTGCCCTGGTCTGCCTCACCCTGTCTGGTACAGGTACCTCCACCACACTCACCTCTCTCTCCTGAGCTTTCGCTCGCCTCCAGCACACATGCACTGTTAGGGCGAGTGACTCTGAACTTACAATGGCTAGCCCCAAGTCGTTATATATATGATTTTTTTCTTGTGCATTTTGCTATTTGCCTCATGACTCCTGCATATGTTGTTGACTACAAACTTTCTTTACCCAACCGTGGACAGACAGATTGGTTACAGAGACTTTTGGCCTCCCATCCTATTCTAACCACCTCTCGCCGGCTTTGTATTTATGTTACCTGATGAAATTGCTGTACAATATGATCTTGTTTGTCACGTGCGTTGTCTTGAAAATGACCGGACCAAAGTGCAGCGTGGTGAGCGTACATTTTCCTTTATTTTTTAAATGTCGCCAACAAAACAATAAACACCAAAACGAACGTGAAGCTCCATAAGGCTATACATGCATTCAACGAAGACAACATCCCACAACTAAGGTGGCAAAACAGGCTGCCTAAGTATGATTCTCAATCAGAGACAACGATCGACAGCTGCCTCTGATTGAGAACCATACCAGGCCAAACACAGAAATACAAACATAGAAAAACAACATAGAATGCCCACCCCAACTCACGCCCTGACGAAACCAAAACAAAGACATAAAAAAGGAACTAGGGTCAGAACGTGACAGCTGCTCTTTAATTAATTGTTACTTTTATTTCTTATTCTTATCCATATTTTTTTTATCCACCTGTTGTATTTGGCGCTTGTGACTAATAAAATGTGATTTTATTTTATTTTATTTGAGCTTGCTGCTGAAGAGTGGGCCAAAATTGCCAGTAGAAAGGTGCAGCAAGCTCAATAACCATTTGTTGGCAGTAATCTTGGCCAAAGGCTGTGCAACCAAGTACTAGCTCCATGGTGCCAATAATTTTCTCTATGCCATTTGTCTTTATTTTATTAAATAAAATTGTAAACTTAAGTTTGCAAAAGAAAATTGGTTCTGCAATGTTGAAAATCCAATAACCAGGTGTGGAGACCAAAAGTTATAGATGCTCAAATATCATAAACCTCAACACATGCTAACCTCTCCCCATTACAGTAACAGGGGAGGTTAGCCTTTTTGGGGTGTATGATATTTTTGCCTCTGTAACTTTCTTCCTCATCATTATTCATGATTCATTCAGGGTTATCTGTTATCATGGTAGCATCCACATTAATGAAGAAGTATTTAGAAACATATTCTTTTCTTATTTACGATAATTGACTCCAAAATGTCCCAATACATGATTTACCATTATTGGGCACAAAATAATCCACTGTCCCAATACTTTTGGAGCTCACTGTATGTGTTAGGGACCAGTTCTCCAGGGAACTCAGTCAGCCAATTACAGGCTCTACCCGCTGGGGGTAACAGACCCCCATTCCTGCTTCTATATTGAGCCCCCCCCCCCCTTGCCATCAGAACAAACTCCGATTTGTCGGGGCATGGACTCTACAAGATGTCGAAAGCATTCCACAGGGATGCTGGCCCATGTTGACTCCAATTCTTCTCACAGTTGTGTCAAGTTGCTGGATGTCCTTTGGGTGGTGGACCATTCTTGATGCACACAACAACAACAAAAACAGCAGCGTTGAAGCGCTTGATACAAACCGGTGCGCTATTACCTATAACATGTTAGGCTACTAGCCCCTGTGTATTACTTTAGCTACTTTTACACCCCGTCAAAGTGGATTGGCTGTGCTCTGCCCTCTGTTTCCTGTAGTCCACGATCAGCTCCTTTGTCTTGCTGAAGTTGAGGGAGAGTTGTTGTCCTGGCAACACACTCCCTATAGGCTGCCCAGCATTTTCATACATTTCCTGAACTAATTTGTCATCATTTACTCACTGTGTCACATTTATCTTGTCTTAGTACGCCTCTATTTTGTAAAAACATAACCTTTCCTTTATCAAAATAATGATTATCCTCTTTGACTTCATTTTGAAATTCAAATGCAGCTCTGGCTTTTGACAGCTAATGCTCCCGAAGTTGTTGACTTGTTGTGCTAGCAAGTTAGCTAGCAGTTGCCGAGCTATTTGCAGTCTCTTACTGGATATAAACATTTATGGTTGAACAATTTTTTTGAGTCATTACTCAGTTATTACATTTAACAAATCAACATTACTGTTACATGAGGACAGTAAAAATCCACACCGGTGCGTTGAATGTAGAGGACACTGATGTTCCTTGGAGGGAGGGCTCTGTTAGAATATGCACATCTAATGGAATTCTAGTAGCTAGGTTCAAATCAGTGGGGTACCCTTTCAGTGGAGTACCCTTTCAGTGGGGTACCCTTTCAGTGGGGTACCCTTTCAGTGGAGTACCTTTTCAGTGGAGTACCCTTTCAGTGGAGTACCCTTTCAGTGGGGTACCCTTTTTCTCCTCAACGCTGTCTTGACTTAACTCCCTCATAAATTGCTTCCACTCCAGTCAACTGTCATTTGAAATTGTCTATTGGAAGTGGGCCTATTTTAAAGTTCACCAAAATTACACAATCTACTGCAAACCATTCATTGGTTTTATTTTCCTCAGTGGTGGAAAAAGTACCCAATTGTCATACTTGAGTAAAAATATAGATACATTAATAGAAAGTTACTCAAGTAAAAGTGAAAGTCAGGCAGTAAAATACTACTTGAGTAAAAGTCTAAAGTATTTGGTTTTAATTATACTTAAGTATCAAAGTAAATGTATTTGCTAAAATATACTTAAGTATCAAAAGTAAAAGTATAAATAATTTAAAAATCCTTATATTATGCAAACAGCACTATTTTCTTGTTTTTATAGTTGATGGATAGGCATGGGCATGCATTTGTGTTTAGTGAGTCCGCCAGACCAGAGGCAGTAGGGATGATCACGTGTTCTCTTGCTAAGTTTGTGAATTTGACAATTTTCCAGTCCTGCTAAGCATTCAAAATGTAACTAGTACTTTTGGGGAAAATGTATTGAGTAAAAAGTACAATATTTTATTCAGGAATGTAGTGAAGTAAAAGTAAAAGTTGTCCAAAAATATAATTAGTAAAGTAAAGTACAGATACCCTAAAAATACTTAGGTAGTACTTTAAAGTATTTTTACTTAAGTACTTTACACCACTGATTTGCCTGGCACTGTTCTCAATACTAATGTTTTAGCATTTGTTGCACAAATCCTATCTACAGTAAGTCCTTGTACCAATATTAGCATTTCATCCGAAAGCCATCCGAAAGTATCTAAAATGTATTTTGAAGCTCAACAAAGTCACTTATAGATGAGTGAGAGCCTGTGACAGCCCAGTCCCATGAATATTATATCACTCCTCACAGGGAATTCTTAAAGCCATAAAAGAAAGAAATGATGGGGAGAAAAAGGCACAATTAGGCCATGGCTCGGAGAGAGGAGATATTAGATATGTGATTTTTTCTCTCTCTTTTGTATTCACAAATGTCCGTTTAGAATGGCTTTGTTCATCCTCATCTTCTTTAAAGAGGTTCTGAAGTGGACACTTGTTTTCTTCCAGCGCTGAATTTGAAAGCTGCCAATGAGTCTTTTGGGGATTCTCTTTTCCCTCTGCTCCTTAAAAAACGTGTAACGGTGCAAGAAATATTAATGAGGCACTCTCAGAAAGAATGAGAGAGGGAGGGAGAGAGGTAGGGATAAGCTAGAGGGGTGAGACAAAAGAGAAATCAGAGAGGGGAGAGCGACAGGAAGAGTAGAGCAGCAAGTGGAGAAAGAAAGAGAGACAGAGAATGAAAATAGGTTAAGAAAAGTACACAATTCAATTAGATTTTCAAGCGCCCAAGTAGTCTTCATTTTGGCCCATTGCAGGTACTGTAGTTTTAAATCAGAGGCACCCATGTGCCGTCAACTTTCTCAATTTCACAGAGGAAAGAGAGCGACTTGCTCGGGTGAGGGCTCCATTTTGGCTCTGTCACCATGCCTCTGACTCCATCTAAGAAAGATAGAATTATAAATGCTCCTTAAGCAGCTTTTCCGTAGAGAAAGAGAGGGAAAGAGGGAGAGGGGGAAAGAGGGAGAGGGGGAAAGAGGGAGACAGAGAGCGGTAGAAAGTGTGCGCGTGCGGTAAACTCACTTTGAGCTCTATAGTCTGAGAGTGTGTGTAGGGAATAGGCGTTAATTAGATATTTACTCATTTTGCTCTTATCGCCGAGCAGTAAATGAACACATTTCAGGGAACATTAGCAGCTAGTGAAAAGAGTTTGTCTGTTTGTGTTGTGTCGTGTACTATGAATTAATACGTTGGCCATGGCTGCCTAGGAGAGAGCATGCACAGAGACTACATATGGCAGGTCTGGGTAATTATTTTCCATGAAGGGCCACATAAGAATATATTTTTGCCATTGCAGGCCAAAATCCAGATATGCTACTTATTTTACCACATCCATGTTCTCCTTTTGGTATATATTTTCATTATGAAACATGCAATGAAATAAATGGAGGGAAATGTACACTGTGCATTCAGCACCACGGACAGAACTCTTGTTAACGGTTATGCACAAAAACACAAGAAAGAGAGCTCAACATCACATTTAAACTACTCAATCAGTGTGAGGAGTGAAGTCTCTGATGGGCATTGACTAGAGCAGTGAAGTCAGGTATAGTTTCTGACGTCGCTATGCGCAGGATTGCTGAGAGGTGAGAGTCAGTAAGAGAAGATCTGTGCCTTGACTTGTTATATTTCATCATTGAAATATACATAGGTTGACCCAAACAGTACAGACAACTTCTGAGCATGACTCCTAATATTTGGAAAGTTTTGACAATCGAGAGATGCGTAGAACCTCGTCAGTGACATTGTTTTGAATAGTTCTCCAATTACTGCATCAGACTGAAGATCGCAAGTTGCGCAAGTTGCAGGTCAGTGGGAGCGTTATCCAGATTGAAGGTGAAAGGAGAGGAAACCAACAGCATGTCATTTTCCAACACTTTGAAAAAGTATATGTTGCAGTGAAGGCAAAATCAGCCAACCATTATTTATCTTCCATTTGAGGGAAATCCACATATTTTCTTTTCATTTGCAAAAACTCTGAAATCTCCTTCTTCTGGTCCCACACCCTTTAAAGCYCCTTCCCTAAACTCAGCCATCTCACGTTTGCGTGGTGGGGGAGATCTGCATGACCCGACTCTGTCTCTTCCAACAGTAAGACAAACTGCCTGTGGTTTAAAGATTTTGCTCTTATGAAGTTTACCACTTTAGTAACTGTATCCACAACATGGCTCATTTTCAGAACACATTTACAGAGCACCTCCTGATCAATAATGCAATGCAGGAAAATAATTTTCTAATCTAGGTTCAGCTCAGCTACTTGATCTTGTATCCTCTTCAAAAGGCCAACGTTTTTTCCTGTCAAGTTTGGGCACCCGTCAGTGAGTGTAATAACAATACCTAAAAAATCTATTCTTGTGCCATTCATATCTATAGGCTACATTTCACTATTTTCCCGAATTTCACAGAGCAAAGTGAATGACTGGCTCCATATAGGGCTCCATTTGGCCTCTGACTCCATCTAATAAAGATGTGATTATAAATGACTCCTGTAGAAGCTTTTCCATAGAAAAGAGAGGGAAAGGGGGAAAGAGGGAAATGGAGTGGGGGAGAAAGTGTGTGTGTTTGTATTGATTGATTAACTTCCAGCTCTACAGTATGAGTGTGTGCTTATAGGGAAGTGGTGGATAATTGGATATTTACTCGTTTTGCTTTAGGGCCTAACTTGTACACGTGCCAAATAGCCTACGCACCAATCGCCAAATGCTTTTGAGAARGGGCAGAATAACGTTGATCCAATGTCCGAGTTTATTTCAATAAGAGGAAGCTGCGATATGGAGATTAGAAAAAAAGAGAAGAGAGTGACAAAAAAGTAATGTTTGGGAAAGATTTGGTGAATTGGTAAAAGAGGACGATAGCAGAGTGTAATAATTGCGAGGCGCTATACAAATTCGACAAGAAGGGGACTTCAAATAGGCCTATAGCATGTCAAGGGAACTGTAGCCTACTGTTCAGATGGGTTAAATGGAAACTGAAATCAGGACACTGACTGTAGGTCTAGAACCTCTCACATAGACCTTAATATTAAACCCTGCAGTAAAATGATACACCAAATGCAGACAACATTTTGACTACATTTGACTTTATTATTTCAGCATCTTGAGAGAATGAATCCACAGATAGATACCGTCAGTAGTGGTGCTGTCTTTACCAGCATAATAAAAGCTGATATTACTACAACCACATAAAATATACATCCATGCCAAACTGAAATGTTATCAGAAACATGTTGATTCGTTTTCACAGCTTCTATTTCCTTACAACCCGGCCAAACTGATGTKATTTGGACATTTTGCACTTTACTGTTTTTGGAGGGAGAGTTATTGCAATTTCTCCTTGGTCCTTAAATGTCTTTGCTCCTTGAAAGAAACAGAGATAACAGAGAACTTTACCAATGTCAACTAGATTAAAGCATTCATTCTGTTGATTTATGACATTATTCTGGTGAGCAAGGGTGTATTTAGTATTCTAGGGAAACATATAATTACAGAAGAGATGCTGCATGTATCAAAGTTGTCTAACAAATATCCTACCAAAATGTTGGAAATTATAAGCAGAAACATATCTAAATCAGGCAAAAACAGTCCTGTACCCCCTGTCAAAAAAACGTTGCGCTGTCTCTGACTGTAGCCAATACAGTACATTTTCTATATTAGCAGGTTAGGGACGGGTGCTCATATTTTCACTTCATCATGTATAATCAGGGTGGTGCATATGGGATATTAGCAATTGTGAGCAGGTTTAGGTGAACAGACAGCTGACCCGCGCACCACTAGTCTATGCCCCAACTAGTTTAACTTGTTACTGGACCTTCATTTGGGCTTACATATTTCAACTGTATAAAGACATTTGTGTTTCTATAAAATTGTATGCTTTGGTGTTTGTTGTTGTTTAATGTGTAGACTGTCTGGTCCAGTACTTGCCTCTGCTGTTGTTTAATGTGTAGACTGTCTGGTCCAGTACTTGCCTCTGGCTGTTGTTTAAAACCTGTTGGGGACCAGGAGGTGCTATTTTCACTTTTGGGGAAAATCGTATGATTTTTAAACGGCCTCGTACTCAATTCTTGCTCGTACAATATGCATATTATTATTACTATTGGATAGAAAACAGTCTCTAGTTTCTAAAACGTTTGAATTATTTCTCTAAGTGAACAGAACTCCTTTTACAGACCATTTCCTAACCGGAGTGAGATTTCCAAAAGCGAACTCTCTCTTCAGGAGCTTGTCTAAAAGGGCATGTCACTTATGACTGTAGAAACACATCATACGCCTTCGCCTGGGTGTCATGCGGAAGTGAGAGAAAAAATCAGTTGATTATCTCGACCAGGGACTGAACACAACGTCTTGGACTGAGACGTGCGCACTTTTATTTATTTCCTGGGCGCGAAGTCTGACCTGTACTCGGCTCATTGAAAGAACCTTTTTAAAGGTGAATATGATCTCTGGCTTCGATTTTCTTTGATACATGTCACAATATCATCTTAAAGTATGTTTTTCCAATATAGTTAATTATATTATTGAAATTTATTCTGGACTTTAGACGTGATGCGACGCAAGAATTGGTTCAAGAACGAGAGGTAGCAATGCTAGCTAATCCAAATAAAGTCGGTTCTGAACAAAGGACCCCTTGGAGAACATTCTGATGGAAGATCCACAAAGATAAGGACCCAATTTGGGATGCTTTTTCATATATATCTGTCGAACTGTGCTATGCTCCGTTTGACTAGAAGCAATGCTGCTGTGTGCTAGCTATTGTAGTAAGCTAATATAACGATATATTTGTGTTTTCGCTGTAAAACACTTCAAAAATCGGAAATATTGGCTCTGTTCACAAGATCTTATTCTTTCATTAGCTATCCACCATATATTGTTCTGAAATGTTTTATGATGTGTAATTAGTAGTTGACGTTGGTGTCTGTATTTTCTCTGGCTACTGCCGTGCGATTTTGACTGTGCTGTGATGGTGGCTATGATGGTAGCAGTAATGTAAAACTGATTTATAGCTAAAATATGCACATTTTTCGAACAAACATAGATTTATTGTGTAACATGTTATAGGCCTGTCATCTGAGGGAGTTTTTTCTAGGTTATTTAGGTTGGTTCTAGGTTGGTTCTAGGTTAGTTAGGTTAGCTACTTGCATGCTACCGTTGCTGTGAAAAACTGTCTGTCTGTCTTTTGTATTTGGTGGTGAACTAACATAAATATATGTGGTGTTTTCGCTGTAAAACACTTCAACAATCGGAATATTGTCTGTATTCACAAGATTTTTGTCTTTCATTAGCTATCCACCAATATATTTGTCTGAAATGTTTTTATGATGTGTAATTAGGTAGTTGGTGTCTGTATTTACTCTGGCTACCCCGTGCGATTTCTGACTGTAGCTATGATGGTAGCAGTAATGTAAAACTGATTTATAGCTAAAATATGCAATTTTTTTGAACAAAACATAGATTTATTGTGTAACATGTTATAGGACTGTCATCTGAGGTAGTTTTTCTTAGGTTATTTAGGTTGGTTCTAGGTTAGTTAGGTTGGCTTGTGCTGCTACCTGCAGCCTACTTGTGCTGTGAAAAATGTCTGTCTGTCTTTTTTTATTTGGTGGTGACTACATAAATAATATTGTGGTGTTTTTCTCTGTAAAACATTTAAAAAATCGGACATGTTGGATGGATTGACAAGATGTTTATCTTTCAAATGCGTATTGGACTTGTTAATGTGTGAAAGTTAAATATTTCAATTTTGTTTTTTTGAATTTGCCGCTCTGCCTTTTCAATGGAATGTGGGAGGAGTGCGCTAGCGCACCCCTGGCTCAACAGGTTTCTGTCTGGTCCAGTACTTGCCTCTGCTGTTGTTTAAGACTGTCTGGTCCAGTACTTGCCTCTGCTGTTGTTTAAGACTGTCTGGTCCAGTACTTGCCTCTGCTGTTGTTTAAGACTGTCTGGTCAGTACTTGTCTCGTTCTGTTGTTTAAGACTGTCTGGTCCAGTTCTTGCCTCTGCTGTTGTTTAAGGCTGTCTGGTCCAGTTCTTGCCTCTGCTGTTGTTTAAGGCTGTCTGGTCCAGTTCTTGCCTCTGCTGTTGTTAAAGACTGTCTGGTCCAGTTCTTGCCTCTGCTGTTGTTTAAGGCTGTCTGGTCCAGTACTTGCCTCTGCTGTTGTTTAAACTGTCTGGTCCAGTTCTTGCCTCTGCTGTTGTTTAAGATGTCTGGTCCAGTTCTTGCCTCTGCTGTTGTTTAAGACTGTCTGGTCCAGTACTTGCCTCTGCTGTTGTTTAAGACTGTCTGGTCCAGTTCTTGCCTCTGCTGTTGTTTAAGACTGTCTGGTCCAGTTCTTGCCTCTGTTTGTTTGTTTAAGGCTGTCTGGTCCAGTTCTTGCCTCTGCTGTTGTTTAAGACTGTCTGGTCCAAG
>NC_036872.1:34067542-34123377 GCF_002910315.2 Salvelinus sp. IW2-2015 | reverse complement strand
GCTTGTTGTTTAAGGCTTCCTGGTCAGTACTTGCCTCTGCTGTTGTTTAAGGCTGTCTGGTCCATACTTGCCTCTGCTGTTGTTTAAGACTGTCTGGTCCAGTACTTGTCTCTGTTGTTGTTTAATGGCTTTCTGGTCAGTTCTTGCCTCTGCTGTTGTTTAAGACTGTCTGGTCCAGTTCTTGCCTCTGCTGTTGTTTAAGACTGTTGGTCCAGTTCTTGCCTGCTGTTGTTTAATGTGTAGACTGTCTGGTCCAGTACTTGCCTCTGCTGTTGTTTAAGACTGTCTGGTCCAGTACTTGCTCTGCTGTTGTTTAATGTGTAGACTGTCTGGTCCAGTTCTTGCCTCTGCTGTTGTTTAATGTGTAGACTGTCTGGTCCAGTTCTTACCTCTGCTGTTGTTTAATGTGTAGACTGTCTGGTCCAGTTCTTGCCTCTGCTGTTGTTTAATGTGTAGACTGTCTGGTCCAGTTCTTGCCTCTGCTGTTGTTAATGTGTAGACTGTCTGGTCCAGTTCTTGCCTCTGCTGTTGTTTAATGTGTAGACTGTCTGGTCCAGTTCTTGCCTCTGCTGTTTTTTAATGTGTAGACTGTCTGGTCCAGTACTTGCCTCTGCTGTTGTTTAATGTGTAGACTGTCTGGTCCAGTACTTGCCTCTGCTGTTGTTTAATGTGTAGACTGTCTGGTCCAGTTCTTGCCTCTGCTGTTGTTTAATGTGTAGACTGTCTGGTCCAGTTCTTGCCTCTGCTGTTGTTTAATGTGTAGACTGTCTGGTCCAGTACTTGCCTCTGCTGTTGTTTAAAACCTTTTCTCAATAGGGGGTGCTGTTTACACTTTGAAGATTTTTCGTTCTCAGATTAAACTGCCTCGTACTCAATTCTTGCTCGTACAATATGCATATTATTATTACTATTGGATGAAAACACTCTCTAGTTTCTAAAACCGTTTGAATTATTTCTCTGAGTGAAACAGAACTCATTCTGCAGCTCACTTCCTGTCAAGAAGTGAGATTTCTGAAATTGAGGTCTCTATTCCAGGGTCGGTTTATAAATTCCTTTATAAGCTATTGGGCTACATGACTGCATACGCCTTCCCCTAGATGTCAGTAAGCGGTGAGACTTTGAATGGAGCGGATAGCACCATCTGGGGGAGTATAAAACCTCTTGGAACGGAAGTACCAACCTTTTCGACGAGGCGCCTGACGCAGGAGGGAAACCGGCATGGCGTCTTCAAAAGCTTTCGGTTTAGCAGTTCTTTATCTCCGGCTCTGATTTAATTTGTTTTTTGTCTTAAAACTTCATAAGGTAGTTAATTTAAACCGACTTATAGCAGTTTATAGCAGTTTATTGCGATTTTCTGGAGTTTCTTTGTCAGGCGTTATCACGAGTTGGGCACCTCTCCGGTACATCGGCGTTAGCAGCTAATTTCTACGGAGTAGAGGACATCTTTCAACAAAAAGACGATTGTTCTGGACAAAGGACCACTTGCCCAAGATTCTGATGGAAGATCATCCAAAAGTAAGAGCTATTTATGATGTTATTCGTATATCTGTGGAAAGATGTAAAATTATTAGTTCGCCATTGATTTAGGCATGGTCTCTGCTGTAACGCACGCTGAATGTCGAGTAACGTTAATTTTAAAAATCTAACACAGCGGTTGCATTAAGAACTAATGTGTCTTTCATTTTCTGTCCAACCTGTATTTTTTAGTCAAGGTTACGATTAGTTATCGATTAGATTAGGTGCCTCTCCAAGATGGCGCCGGCCAGATTGCCTGAAATGTTGCTACTAATCACATTGTATAACCACGATTTGTGCTGCTAAATATGCACATTTTCGAACAAAACCTATATGCATTGTGTAATATGATGTTACAGGACTGTCATCTGAAGAAGTATATCAAGGTTAGTCAAAAATTATATATATTTTGCTGGATTGTTACGATCGCTATCCTTTGCTACTGGTAAACGGCTTGTGTTTCCGGCTATTGTGGTAAGCTAATATAATGCTAAATTGTGTTTTCGCTGTAAAACACTTAAAAAATCTGAAATATTGGCTGGATTCACAAGATGTTGGTCTTTCATTTGCTGTACGCTGTGTATTTTTCAGAAATGTTTTATGATGAGTATATAGGTATTTGACGTTGGTCTCTGTAATTATTCTGGCTGCTTCGGCACTATTTCAGATTGCAGCTGCAATGTAGAACTGTGATTTATACCTGAAATATGCATCTTTCGAAAAAAACATATGCTATACAATAAATATGTTATCAGAGTGTCATCTGATGAAGTTGTTTCTTGGTTAGTGGCTATATATA
Source organism: Salvelinus sp. IW2-2015 (assembly GCF_002910315.2). Classification (NCBI taxonomy): domain Eukaryota; kingdom Metazoa; phylum Chordata; class Actinopteri; order Salmoniformes; family Salmonidae; genus Salvelinus; species Salvelinus sp. IW2-2015. The sequence continues at coordinate 34,121,063 of NC_036872.1, read as the reverse complement.
TCTTTATTTGGTCGAAATTGTGATAGCTACCTATGCAGGAAAAAAATGGTGGGAAAAAAAAGTTGTGTCTTTTGCTATCGTGGTTAGCTAATAGATTTACATATTGTGTCTCCCTGTAAAACATTTTAAAAATCAGAAATGATGGCTGGATTCACAAGATGTGTATCTTCATCTGGTGTCTTGGACTTGTGATTTAATGATATTTAGATGCTAGTATTTACTTGTGACGCTATGCTAGGCTATGCTAGTCAGCTTTTTTACTGTGGGGGGTGCTCCCGGATCCGGGATTGGGACCAATTAGAAGTTAATGTGTAGACTGTCTGGTCCAGTTCTTGCCTCTGCTGTTGTTTAATGTGTAGACTGTCTGGTCCAGTTCTTGCCTCTGATGTTGTTTAATGTATAGACTGTCTGGTCAGTTCTTGCCTCTGCTGTTTTTAATGTGTAGACTGTCTGGTCCAGTTCTTGCCTCTGTTGTTGTTTAAGACTGTCTGGTCCAGTACTTGCCTCTGTTGTTGTTTAAGACTGTCTGGTCCAGTACTTGCCTCTGCTGTTGTTTAAGGCTGTCTGGTCCAGTACTTGCCTCTGCTGTTGTTTAAGACTGTCTGGTCCAGTTCTTGCCTCTGCTGTTGTTTAAGACTGTCTGGTCAGTTCTTGCCTCTGCTGTTGTTTAAGACTGTCTGGTCCAGTTTTGCCTCTGCTGTTGTTTAAGACTGTCTGGTCCAGTACTTGTCTCTGCTGTTGTTTAAGACTGTCTGGTCCAGTACTTGCCACTGCTGTTGTTTAAGACTGTCTGGTCCAGTACTTGTCTCTGCGTGTTTTAAAGCTGTCTGGTCCAGTTCTTGCCTCTGCTGTTGTTTAATGTGTAGACTGTCTGGTCCAGTTCTTGCCTCTGCTGTTGTTTGAGACTGTCTGGTCCAGTTCTTGCCTCTGCTGTTGTTTATGTGTAGACTGTCTGGTCCAGTTCTTGCCTCTGCTGTTGTTTAAGACTGTCTGGTCCAGTTTTGCCTCTGCTGTTGTTTAATGTGTAGACTGTCTGGTCCAGTTCTTGCTCTGCTGTTGTTTAAGACTGTCTGGTCCAGTACTTGCATCTGCTGTTGTTTAAGACTGTCTGGTCCAGTATTGCCTCTGCTGTTGTTTAAGACTGTCTGGTCCAGTACTTGTCCTTGTTGTTGTTTAAGACTGTCTGGTCCAGTTTTGCCTCTGCTGTTGTTTAGACTGTCTGGTCCAGTTCTTGCCTCTGCTGTTGTTTAAGACTGTCTGGTCCAGTACTTGTCTCTGCTGTTGTTTAAGACTGTCTGGTCCAGTACTTGCACTGCTGTTGTTTAAGACTGTCTGGTCCAGTACTTGTCTCTGCTGTTGTTTAAAGCTGTCTGGTCCAGTTCTTGCCTCTGCTGTTGTTTAATGTGTAGACTGTCTGGTCCAGTACTTGCCACTGCTGTTGTTTAAGACTGTCTGGTCCAGTTCTTGCTCTGCTGTTGTTTAAGGCTGTCTGGTCCAATACTTGCCTCTGCTGTTGTTTAAGGCTGTCTGGTCCAGTACTTGCTCTGTTGTTGTTTAAGGCTGTCTGGTCCAGTTCTTGCCTCTGCTGTTGTTTAAGGCTGTCTGGTCCAGTACTTGCCTCTGCTGTTGTTTAAGACTGTCTAGTCCAGTACTTGCCTCTGCTGTTGTTTAAGGCTTTCTGGTCCAGTTCTTGCCTCTGCTGTTGTTTAGGCTGTCTGGTCCAGTTCTTGCCTCTGCTGTTGTTTAAGATGTCTGGTCCAGTACTTGCCTCTGCTGTTGTTAAAGACTGCTGGTCCAGTACTTGTCTCTGTTGTTGTTTAAGGCTGTCTGGTCCAGTCCTTGCCTCTGCTGTTGTTAAGACTGTCTGGTCCAGTACTTGCCTCTGCTGTTGTTAAAGACTGTCTGGTCCAGTACTTGTCTCTGCTGTTGTTAAAGACTGTCTGGTCCAGTACTTGTCTCTGCTGTTGTTAAAGACTGTCTGGTCCAGTACTTGTCTCTGCTGTTGTTAAAGACTGTCTGGTCCAGTACTTGTCTCTGCTGTTGTTAAAGACTGTCTGGTCCAGTACTTGCCTCTGCTGTTGTTAAAGACTGTCTGGTCCAGTACTTGTCCTGTTGTTGTTTAAGACTGTCTGGTCCAGTACTTGCCTCTGTTGTTGTTTAAGGCTGTCTGGTCCAGTACTTGTCTCTGTTGTTGTTTAAGGCTGTCTGGTCCAGTACTTGCCACTGCTGTTGTTTAAGGCTGGTACAGGTAAGACACACATACACACATGCACACACACACGCACAAACACACACARGCTTGTGCGCACACACACACACACACACACACACACACATTTTATATACTTTTTTTGAATCCACCAATCAAATGTACAAAAAATGGATCCAAACATTTCAAAGGTCCCTGGATGCATGGCACTCAAGGGTACCGAAAGCACTTCCTGTAGCCACCAATTGCTTTGCCCTAGTTTTTGTCAGGCCCGCAATCTGGAGGCCATGCACTGCAAGCCTGTGTACGTGGCCGAGACTGCCGAATATCAGCACCACCAGCTTGCAGCTACACCCGAGGCTGTCCAAGCACACCATGAGGGACTTGTATTTAAGCAGCTTCTCAGCAAAAGCCTGCTCCATGTAGCCGTCAAATGAGCAACCCACTTCCAAAATGAGCACCTCCCCCTGGCCTCCCCCAACAACAACAATATCTGGCATATTTGGCACACAGGAAAACACATCCAGAAGGACGGAGGCTCTGACTAACCCCTTAAGTGTCACATCATCACTGTTTAGCATGTTCAATCGGTGAGTCAGTCTGGTAGCAGTGTAAACCCAGTCAATATTCGGGACACCTAAACCCCCCTCTCTTTGGCTCAGAAAGACAACGTCACGTGTGGTTTAAGTGTTTAAGCATTGCCACTTTCTCAGCACTTGAACAGTTGTGTTATTCATTTCCCTCAGAACGTTTTGTGGGAGAGGCACATTTGCAAGCAAATGCTGAATCTTTGCTAGGGCCACCTCTCTCACAGCTTCTAGCTACATGACCACAGGCAGAGCAGAAATGTAAATCATATCAAGTCTGGTTGAATACTCATGGACGAGCTCCTTCAATTGTTCCCACCCACTCGCCAGCAACATTAAACTTATGTCCAAGATAAGTATATGTTTTGTGATGAGAGTAAAAACAGATTGGTTTATTCGTTAGTGTAAATGTTGGGGGCTTATGTCTTTCATAGAACACTGCATATTTTGTGTCTTTCACTTCCAGTCCAGACCATTTACAAAAAGTAATCTGTGCGAGAGAGCATGTCTTTGATAACATTCTGCTCCCTGGAGGAGATCTGAACATCATCAGCATACCCCTGTACTGGGTTCAGTGACCGCACATGGGCTGGGGCACACTGGCATAGCCATTTCAGCTACTGGTTGATGGCTAAGATGAAGTTAATAGCACTCCATGGGCAGCCGGTTTTTATGCCAACCCTGAGTGGGATTGGCTCAGTCAGCTGCTTCCCACAAATATCTTGGAGGAAAGAGCCTTTGTATGCATCAGATATAATGTCCACAGAAGGCTTAGGCAGTTGTATTTCCTCAAGTCATGTGATAAAGTACCAAAGGCATCTCTAATGTCCAGAAACAGTGTAAAACGTTGTGTACTCATGCTTGAATACATCAATTCCAGTTTTTAGGCAGAAAACATGCTCATTCATGAGAGAATGTCTGTATCTACAAGCCATGGTAGTATGCGGGCGAACAAGCATTTCATTAACATGTTATAGACAGAGGGCATGAGGGAGATGTCTCTCCATGTAGATGGATCATCTGGAACATGATGTTTGTGGGTATTCTGTGGATAAGAGCACCCTTCCATGAGACCAGGTACCTTTCCTTTCATCAGACAGGCATTGAAGATGTACATGAGGGCATGGGAGGACTGGGGCCTTGTGGCCTTTGAAGTCTCGTAAGTGACACCATCTGATCCATTTGCCTTTTTGTTTGGTAGGGAAGTCAAAACATATCTGGGAAATAGTCTGATTGTACCAGACTTAGAATAAAAATGTGGAAAAGTCAAGGTGTCTGAATACTTTCCGAATGCACTGTACCTTTCTCTGTCCTCTTTCGCATTGCCACCGAGTGATGGTTGAATGGTATCCAGAATAAAGCGCAGCTGCGCCTTGATCCAGTCAGTGAGGGAGGTCACAGTCACCTCCGCTGGGCAATCCTCGCGTGTAGGGAACTTTTTCAGGAACCGTACAGCTTACTTCAGGAGTGGAGAACCAAAGGGTCTCCCGTCCCGATGTTTTGCAGAAAATATGTCGTTCCTGTAGAAAGCTCCATTCAGAATAGCTGGATGTCAAGGAGGAGACACAGTTATTTTTCTCCCGGAGCCGTTTAGCGTCTAAGCTTTTTCTGAAGGCTCTCTCGTGAGTCTTTCATTTTTTCCATTCATGTTGTGACAATCGATGTTCATACTCAGGTATCCCCGCTCACCAGATGAACTGGGGATGGGTTGTGAATTCTCCATTTCTCTTGGTAGACTCGGCCACTGAGTAGGCTTGTTTGAAAGCTGATTTTAAAGTTGCGACAAGGCACATCTGTACCAAAGTCTCCAAATCATCATCCAATCTTTACTACATTAACGGTTGCAGTTACAACGGGTGTGCTTATGTTAGTAAATAACCATGCAGCCTTGATAAGCTTATCGTGTGTGTGTTGCGTGTAACTGTGTGGGACTATGTCTCTCTACCAGCTGCCGATGTGTCCACGTCATCCCAAACTAACTAACTAACTAACACATAATACATAAATAAACAAAACCCACACGGTCTCCTGGTCTCTTCTGAGTGTTTGAACTGACTGACAGACAAACAGAAGCAGTCTGGTCCAGAGTATGTGAACTGAGTTGAGCTGTTGGAAATCACAGTCATCGCTCACAGTAGCGGTGCGAGGGTAAAATCACTGGAGAAGCCAATCCAGAACAAAAAGCGTTGTTTGATAACCTGTTAGTTCATATGCCTTGACACTGCGATATATAGGCCTAAGGCTAGGCAATAAGAAGACACAGTGGCAGAATAAATTCAACCACACATTTGTTTCATTACAAAACCATAGAGCAACATCTGTCTGATGAAGTCCACAAAACATATTGCAAGTAACAAACAGTCAAGCAAGGTAATGTTTACGACCTTTTTGGACTACTAAACAACTATTGATTTAGAACCACGGAGAGTAACCTCAAGTCACAAAGAAAACAGGAGCTGCCGCCACTATTCCAGTAACATTTCAACTTCAACGTTTCCACATCATCTCACCTCTGCTTAGTCTAATACAGTGACTAAAAGATACCAAAAACAATTTAGTCCAACCAACATAATCTAAATTTGATGTGGCTGTCCATGGTACTGATTTCTGTATGTGTGTGCGTGCAAGTAGAAAAACATGTTGACTCACCCTACTGACTCACCCGACAATGGCATCCTCTCCTTTCATGTTGCCTAAATGGTCTATGACTCTGTCATACAGTACACACTTTTAGTTTTTGTTGTCCTAGGCAATGCATCCATAGAAACCTTCTGCAGGATTGTTGAAAATGATGTAGGTGACCTACTGAAAGGCAACCAGAAACACAAATCCTATGATAACCGGAGTAGAGAAAAGAGAATGGCTCTTAAGGACTTACAATCAGATCCTTCAATTCTCAATTCTCATTCTCATGTGTATACAATTTGTATACAAAACAAATATCTACAACAACCGACAACTATCTAAATGTGGATACGTTTGATGTGGAGAGCTTGTACACTTACATCCCACACACTGGAGGCTTGCAGGTGCTACAACACTTCCTTCAGCAGAGAGACCCTACCCTTGCTCCATCCAATGATTGCATCTTGCAACTCACTGAACTGATATTATCCAATAACTACTTCATCTTTGTCAGACTTTTTCCTTCAAATTTGGGGTGTAGCCATGGGCTCCCCCTTTTCCCCCAACTATGTGAACCTGTATGTGGGACAATTTGAGGAAGCACTCATTTACAAAACAGAGACACTTTCTAAAATCCTTCTATGGAAGAGATACATAGATTATGTCTTCGTGTTCTGGGAAGGAAGTCAGCAAGGAACTAAATTAATTATAACCTCTGTAAATGAGACCTCTGAATATCTCAAATTCAAAGAATGATAATTATCTGGACTTATGGATCATCAAAGAGAAGGATGCATTACATACAGACTTATACACAAAGCCCACAGACCGCAACACCTTGCTATGTGCGGATAGTATGCATCCCCTTCCCCTCAGGAATGGTCTACCATATAGCCATTAATGCAGGGTTAAAAGAATCTGTGGCCCCAGACAGATGTTGACAGCAATGCTAAGAAAATGACAGATACATTCAAATGAGAGGCTACAAGGAAAAAAACAAAAGAAAAAAGAAAAACACTAAGTACACCAAGTGTTCGGAGAAAATGAAAGCAATCCTGAAAAAGCACTGGCATATTCTGCAATCAGACAAAAAAAGTTGCACACCTCTTCAAGGAACCCCCACTGGTGATCTATAAACGTGGTCACACTATTGGAGATAGCTTGGTGAGATTTGAACTGCCCTCTGAGCCCACTCAGACACTCTTGACACCCATTCCAAATGGGAACAACAAACGTGGTTCATGCGCACAGTGCAATATCACTATAAAAACATCCTTCTTCAGACACCCACATACAGGTTGAAAAATCCCTCTTAGGGGTATCATCTCATGCAAGACCAAGGGAGTAATCTATCTCATCACCTGTTCATGTGGGAAAGCCAACGTAGGACAAACGAAAAGACAATTAAAACAACGCATAGCTGAACACCGCAGCTCAATCAGGTGGAAGAACATTGTTCATCCAGTAGCAGCTCACTTTGTTGAAGCTAACCATCCCATCTCCTCCCTCAAATACACAGGCATTGAGCATGTTGCTCTACAAAGGAGAGGAGGTAACATGGAGATCCTACTACTACAGAGGGAGGCCTACTGGATATCCTGTCTGAAAACATTGACAACATTGTATGTTGACGCTAATGTTATGCTAATGCTAATGATAACAATGGCATACTATATTCAATATGCTGTGGGCTATTGTCTTTTAACAGTTTCGCTCTATTCATTCTGATCAACCTAGAAATTACGACACACCCCTCACTATTGTCATTGGTTTTACTAATTTAACTGTTTGTCTACATAACCTGGTTCAAGCATTAATGACATTACCCTGAAGAAGGCACAGTGATACTGAAAGTTGGTGTTTTTTACCCAATAAATTACTGGGAGGTTATACATATGTAGTGTGTGACTGTTTTTGTTTTTATAACTAGGCCACTTGTCTAAAATACTTGCTCACTAGCCTAACTTCCTTTCATGGACAATGATACGCCAGGCAAGCTAGTTAACATTAGCATACTACATCTAACTACATGTTTAACTTCCATCTTCTCAGGCCAGGGGCACAATGTATGAATTTATGATTGGATCAGAAAAGCCGGTACGGAGAATTAAGTAAAACCACAAGCACAGGATCTGTCTCTGGATCTGTCTCTGTCTCTGGATCTGTCTCTGGATCTGTCTCTGGATCTGGATCTGTCTCTGTCTCTGGATCTGTCTCTGGATCTGTCTCTGGATCTGTCTCTGTCTCTGTCTCTGTCTCTGTCTCTATCTCTGTCTCTATCTCTGTCTCTATCTCTGCCTCTGGATCTTGCTTGGTGCTGCTGCTGGACACCAGTATATCCGTGCTCAGGATGTTTAGGTGATTGAGTTTTCTGTTCTGTTGTCCAAGGCTGGGTTCCTATGGCACCAGACTCAGGCCGGCCTCATGGGGGGTTTGTTCTGTTCTGTCCCCTGTGTGAACTCATAAGTGTCTCTCCAGACCAGAGAGAAAGGCCAGCACGTAATCTGCATTGAAAGTTAGGTCATTTAGAGACATTCATGGTCATAAAACTCCAGAGTCGTTCCACCTCAAAAAGCACTAGGAGGACTTCTACACCCATCATCTCAGATGGTTCTGAAATGGTTTCTGTCGTTAGAAACAGATAAGATAAGCATTAATGCAACATTATTTTGTTGAAAGAAAATTTGATTGCACCCAAATTGGCCATTTCAATGTATCGGATTAATATAATATTCAATAACCATAGTTCCCAACATCCAATTTAGACCAAACCTCTTTTTAACAATGATTAAAGACACGAGGAATCCAAACCCCACACCAAGCTCACCCCAACTACCAGAACAGTTTGTAATTGAAGTCTCTTGCATTTTTCCCTACTAATTAGTGTGAAAGTGCCAAGTTTTGCCCACTAGATTCCGTTGTTCCTTCTACTGCCACACATTTTGAATCACTTTGCTGGTCTCTTGTGTTATGTGTTTAGCTGATATGTTCAACACCTACCAAGGCGCTGTGAGTTTTGGCCGACGTCTACACTGTAGAGGTTAGCCTTCAACATGGCCATAATATTTACCCCCTCATGTGGTTTGTGCTGATGTCATCACAGGGTCTGGGGATGGAAAGTAAGAACCTGTATCCGTTCCTGCTTCCTGTGATCAACAGACGTCTCGCAACCACCACACGTCTACCTGCTAGAAGACGGGCTGGAGCTGTGGTACGTACACAAACGCATGCAAGCACACACACACACACTCTGCCTTGTCAGCACACTGATGCTAACAGCCTCTGTCACTCTTCTAAAGGCAGACATGTATTAGGCACTTACAGCTTTCACCTTTCTCCCACCCTCTGAAGCTGTCTTTTTCTCTCACACCCTTCTCTTTGATGTTTTGCTCTCTCTCTTTCCAATTCAAGTGGCTTTATTGGCATGGGGAACATATGTTAACATTGCCAAAGTAAGTGGAGTAGATTGCAGTGTATAAACAAAACTGAAATAAATAATCAAAAACCTAACACTCAAGTTTCAGAGGAATAGACACATGGCTATGTACAGTGTTGTAACGATGTGCAAATAGTTAAAGTACAAAAGGGAAAATAAATAAACATAAATGTGTGTTATTTACAATGGTGTTCACTCTCTCTCATATATCAATGCAATTTCAATTCAATTCAATTCCAATTTAAGGGGCTTTATCGGCATGGAAAACAWATGTGTACATTGCCAAAGCAAGTGAAATACGTAATAAAAAAAAGTGAAAAAAATAAAAATAAATTATGAACAGTAAACTTTACACTCACAAAAGACATTTAAAATGTCTAAAATGACATTTAAAATGTCATATTATGTCTATATACAGTGTTGTAATGTGCAAATAGTTATAGTACAAATGGGAAAATAAATAAACATGAATATGGGTTATATTTACAATTGTGTTTGTTCTTCACTGGTTGCCCTTTTCTTTTGGCAACAGGTCAGAAATKATGCTGCTTTGATTGCACACTGTATGAGGAATCAAGGTGATACCCAAATGCAGACCGTGTGAAGTAACAATGTTTATTGTAACACCAGGGGCAGGCAAACGACAGGTCAAGGCAGGCAGGCTCAGGGTCAGGGACAGGCAGAGTTCAGTAATCCAGAGGTGGAACAAAGGTACCGGACAGCAGACAGGCTCAGAGTAGGCAGAGCTAAATAATCCAGAGGTGGGACAAAGGTAAAGGACGGCAGGCAGGATCAGGGTCCGGGACAGGCAGAGTGGTCAGGTAGGCGGGTACAAGGTCAGGACAGGCAAGGGTCAAAAACCAGGAAGACGGGAAAAAGACAGGTAGCTGACAGGACAAACGCTGGTAAGCTTGACAAACAAGACGAACTGGCAACAGACAAACAGAAAACCCAGGTCGAAGTACACAGGGGATAATGGGGAAGATGGGCGACACCTGGAGGGGGGTGGAGACAAGCACAAAGACAGGTGAAACAGATCAGGGTGTGACACACTGTGGTATTTCACCCAATAGACATGGGAGTTTGTCAAATTTGGATTTGTTTTTGAATTCTTTGTGGGTCTGTGTAATCTGAGGGAAATATGTGTCTCTAATATGGTCATACATTTTGCAGGACTTTAGGAAGTGCAGCTCAGTTTCTACCTCATTTTGTGGGCAGTGTGCACATAGCCTGTCTTCTCTTGAGAGCCAGGTCTGCCTTCGGCGGCCTTTCTCAATAGCAATGTTATGTTCACTGAGTCTGCACATAGTCAAAGATTTCCTTAAATTTGGTTCCGTCACAGTGGTCAGCTATTCTGCCACAGTGTACTCTCTGTTTAGGGCCAAATAGCATTCTAGTTTGCTCAGTTATTTTGTAAATTCTTTCCAATGTGTCAAGTAATTATCTTTTTGTTTTCTCATGATTTGGTTGGGTCTAATTGTGTTGTCCTGGGGCTCTGTGGGGTCTGTTTGTGTTTGTAAACAGAGCCCCAGGACCAGCTTGCTTAGGGGGTTCTTCTCCAGGTTAATTTCTCTGTAGGTGATTGCTTTGTTATTGAAGGTTTGGGAATGGCTTCCTTTTAGGTGGTTGTAGAATTTAACGTCTCTTTTCTGGATTTTGACAATTAGCGGGTATCGGCCTAATTCTGCATGGATTATTTGGTGTTTTACGTTAAACACAGAGGAAATTTTTGAAAAATTCTGCATATCATTTGGTGTTTGTCTCATTTTGTGAATTCTTGATTGGTGAGTGGACCCCAGACCTCACAACCATAAATGGCAATGGGTTCTATAACTGATTCAAGTATTCTTAGCCAGATCCTAATTGGTATGTGGTGCGGTGCCACCCCTCATAGCCTGGTTACTCTCTAGGTTTCTTCCTAGGTTTTGGCCTTTCTAGGGAGTTTTTCCTAGCCACCGTGCTTCTACTTCTGCATTGCTTGCTGTTTGGGGTTTTAGGCTGGGTTTCTGTACAGCACTTCGAGATATTAGCTGATGTACGAAGGGCTATATAAATAGATTTGATTTGATTTGTCGAATTTTATGTTCCTTTTGATGGCATAGAAGGCCCTTCTTTCCTTGTCTCTCAGATCGTTCACAGCTTTGTGGAAGTGACCTGTGGCTCTGATGTTTTTTGTGTGCTCTAGGGTAACGGTGTCTAGATGGAATTTGTATTCGTGGTCCTGTCAACTAGACTGTTTTTGGAACACCATTATTTTTATCTTACCGAGATTTACTGTCAGGGCCCAGGTCTGTGCTGTKAGGGCCCCAATCTGTGCAAAAGATCTAGGTGCTGCTGTAGGACCTCATTGCTTGGGGACAGAAGCTCCAGTACATCAGCAAACAGTAGACATTTGACTTCAGATCCTAGTAGGATGAGGCCGGCTGCGGCAGACTGTTCTAGTGCCCTCACCAATTCGTTGATATATAAGTTGAAGAGGGTGGGGCTTAAGCTGCATCCCTGTCTCACCCCAAGGCCCTTTGGAAAAACGTGTGTGTTTTTCCCAACTTTAGCCATACACTTGTTGTTTATGTACATAGATTTTATAATGTTGTATGTTTTTCCATTCATTTCTATCAACCACTTCCAGCAGACCCTCATGCCAAATTGAGTCAAAAGCTTTTTTTTTAAGTCAACAAAGCATGAGAAGACTTTACCTTTGTTTTGGTTTGTTTGTTTGTTTGTCAATTAGGGTGTGCAGGGTGAATATGTGGTCTGTCGTACAGTAATTTCGTAAATAGCCAATTTGACATTTGCTCAGTACATTGTTTTCACTGAGCAAATGTACAAGTCTGCTGTTACTGATAATGCAGAGGATTTTCCCAAGGTTGCTGTTGACGCATATCCCACGGTAGTTATTGGGGTCAAATTTGTCTCTACTTTTGTGGATTAGGGTAATCAGTCCTTGGTTTCAAATATTGTGGAAGATGCCAGTGCTCTCTCTTTCTACTCTCTCTTCTCTCTCTACTCTCTCTTCTCTCTCTCTCTCTCTCTCTCTCTCTACTCAATTCAGTTCAGTAGACTTTATTGACATGGCAAGTTAAATTAGTTATATTGTTGTAGTATACGTATTCAAAGAAGTTGGGTGTGATGCCTGTGATGGCCAGTCTCTATAGCCAGGCTGTACTCACTGAGTCTGTACCTAGTCAGTGTTTTTCTCAGTTTTCTATCAGTCACAGTGGTCAGATAGTCTGACACCATGTACTGTCTGTTTAGAGCCAAATAGCAATTAAGTTTACTTAGATTTTTTGTGGTGTCTTTCCAATAGGTGACATATTTATATTTTTGCTTTTTTGATGATTTGGTAGAGCCAGATTTCTGCCCAGAGGTATTTATGGGGTTGGTTTGGCTTAGTGAACTGAGCCTCAGAACCAGCTGGCTGAGGGGATGCTTCTGTTGTTTCATCTCTTGACATTGTAGGGCGTTGTGATGAAATGTTTTGGGGTCACTTGTTTTTAGATGGCTGGAAAATGTGATGGCTCTTTTTTCTATTCGAATAAGGAGGGGGTATTGGCCTAATTCTGCTCTACATTAGTTATTTTGAGTTTTTCTTTGCACTCGCAATACAGTCTTGCAAACTCTGCATGCAGTATTTCTATTGGATGTTTGTCCCATTTGGTAAATTCATTATTAGAGAGTGGACCCCATACTTTGCTGATTGGAACATTTTGAGCCACATTCTAATTGGAATTTTGATTTTAATGTTACTTTTAATGGTATAGAATGCTCATCTTGCTTTGTCCCTCAGCTTGTTCACTGTGTTGCTGATAGTTAGTTCTAGCCACGTGTAGATTTTGGTGTGTTCAAATAAAATGTATATTTCTGATCCTGATTTCCGGACATTCTTTTGGAGTATCATTATATTTGTTTTTCTTAGGTTAACTGTTAAAGCCGAGGTCTGTGCAGATGATCTAGATCAAGGGGGGGGGGGGYAAAGTACCGTATCCGGCACGTATTCTTGACACAATGCCCGCTTAACCCAAAAGCCAGACGCACCAATATGTCAGAGGAAACACTGTACACCTGTCGACCGTATCAGCGTGCAATCGCCAGCCCGCCACAGGAGTCGCTAGAGCGCGATGGGACAAGGAAATCTCGGCCTGCCAAACCCTCGCCTAACCCAGACGACGCTGGGCCAATTGTGCGCAGCCTCATGGGTCTCCCAGTCACGACCAGCTGTGACACAGCCTGGGATCAAACCCGCGTCTGTAGTGACGCAGAGCCTTAGACCACTGCACCACACGAGAGGTCCCCGCAAATTGATTTTAACAAAGAATTCGTACCCCAAAAAATGCGGCCCTCCGTTAAATTTGAAAATCCCAATGTGGCCCTCGAGCCAAGAAGTTTGCCCACACCTGATCTAGATGCTGCTGTAACCCATCCTTAGTGGGAGACAGCAGCACCAGGTGATCTGCGTACAGCAGACACTTGATTTCAGTGTTATGTAGGGTGAGACCAGGTGCTGCAGATTCTTCTAATGCTTTTGCCAATTAATGAATGTAGATTAATTGGCAATTGACTGCTGATTCAAGGATTTGTAATTTTTCTTGTATCTTTTCATTCTGGGCTCTTCGTTATATTGCTGTAGAGGTTTGCAAGGTTATTTCTCCACATATCTCTCTTCATTGAAGTAGGGTGACTCTGGGGGGGAATGTATCAGTTAATTTGGTGGATGTTACGATCTCCCTATAACCCAGTGGACAGCCAGTGGAAACATCACCATAGTACCATGTTTCCTGTAGTACTACAATATCAACATCCTCCTTTTCTTTCAGGAAGTCTGGGTTTCTGCTCTAGCCAAAAAGGAGAGGACTTCCAGCCTTGTAAACTCCAACATGCAACGTAAAAATATGTTTTTAATTTATTCTTTATCTTCAAAATTAGATAAACTCTTACAATCTAACAATGTAATTAAGGTAAAGTTATTATGCAAATGTGTTTTTTTTWATTATTTAAGATAACTTTTGTGTTATGGTGAAGATGGTGGGGTTCTTGTTCTCGTCTTATCATGACCACCGGCCTATCACGGGTGAGTATAGTAGACTCAGCATATGCTAAATGTCACTCATTTCATTGGTGGGGGCTGTGCCAGTTGCTCCTCTCACAGCCTGTGTGTAGATCTGCCTGCTGGGCTGTGGATCCTCCAGGTGTGGCTCTGCGGTGGGGTGGGGGGGGGGGGGGGGGGGGGGGGGGGGGGGGGGGGGAGGTAGGCCTTGTTTGGGCGGGTCTGAAGCTGACTGGGGTGATCTGTGCTGCCCTGGCTGTGGTGGGCGTTGAGGTTAGTGGTGCTGTGGCCGTGGCTGGGGGGTCCAGGGTGCTGGTCCGCAGTGTTGTCTCTGTGATCTCGGGGGGTGGAGATTGCTCCGCTGTTCCTGGGTGGAGAGGTCAGGCTGACGTTTAAAGCAACGTCCTTGAGAGTCGTTGCAAGGATGGAGACTATCTGTTAGTGGAATTAAATAATTCCTCTAATATACTCATTCATTAAATTCAATCTGTCTATTTATAAGAATTTGTAAGATACTTATTAACATAAAATAGACAGGACACAGTCTTATTAAAATTAGATAATAGTGTTTATTCTCGGAGCACGCTCCCATTTGATCATAAACACAGGTTTATATACAAGATATGACGTCATAGGTTACAGAATAAGTCTCATTGTCCTGACAAATAGAAAACAGGTTCAAAAGTTAATTCCAACTTCACAGCACACACACATGACACATAATATAATCAATTATCCTGAAGGCTCACTATAATTTATTACCACTTTAGCAGACAACTCAAGATAATGGAAGACCTAAAAAGTTACCCACAGCCTTATCTAAACATCTCAGGGCTAAGTTGGGTCAGTTCAACCATAGTTTAACGACCCTTTCTGCTTATTTTATGACCCACAACACAAATCTCTTTTCACCAGGCGTGCAGAGTTCAATTAGTTATAGTTTTATCTAAAGCTAGAATTTGTTTTAACTATTTATTAACAAAATTCCTAACACTATCTCCCTGTACAGCTGAACATGGTCGAAGAGACAGTCCAGATTGAGGGTGGGATGGTGGGCCAGGTGTACATTGGGTTGCAGGGRACAGTCCTTCGAGAGGCTGGTGTTTATTCTTTGGATCATGGCAGGATGGATGTCGTTCCTCTGTAGAAGGGTGGACACGACAATCCTTGAGTTGGGGAAGATTGCAGAGGCCTTCTCAATCAGTCCCCATAGTGGCGTCGCAACCCTCTCCTGTTGAGCACGCAGGTCGCTGCTTCCTGTATGTATGATTATGTGGCTTGGCGACCCGAGCTGGGCCTTATCAAGCAGATCCATGACACTCTTGTTTTGTGTCTAGGGAAATGTTAATTCTCATTAACAAAATTCCCATTTGATTCCATCAACAGCATGCTGTCAGCCACTGTGTGTTCTGTACTGGAGGGGGTAGAAGTGGGTTTGGGGGGTGTTGGAGCTGGGGTGTGGCTGGTCTGTGCCAGTGCCGCTGTCAGTGGGAGGATCTCCTGTAGACTGGGGTGGAGGCGTGCAGCAGGCATGGCTGGGGAGGCCTGGCTGGTTGAGGTGGGCTCCTTTGCTGTGTGAGGGCAGGTCACAGAGTGGTGATCTAGCTGCTCCTGCAGCCTGTCCTCTGTTCTTTTTCTCTCCTGCAGCTCCTCTCAAATCAAATCAAATGTTATTTGTCACAAGCGCCGAATACAACAGGTGAAGACCTTACAGTGAAGTGCTTACCAACGAAGCAATTTTAAGAAAATACCTAAAAATAAGTAAGTATAATAAGTATAAATAATTATAGAGCATCAGTAAATAACAAAAGCGGGGCTACATACAGGGGTTACAGGTACAGAGTCAATGTGCAGGGGTAATTGAGGTAATATGTACATGTAGGTAGAGTTGTTAAATTGAATATGCATAGATAATAACAGAGAGTAACAGCAGCTTAGAAGGGGGGGGGGGTGCAAATAGTCTGGGTAACCATTTGATTAGCTGTTTAGGAGTCTTTGGGGTAGAAGCTGTTTAGAAGCCTCTTGGTCCTAGACATGGCYCTCCGGTACCGCRTGCCGTGTAGTAGCAGAGAGAACAGTCTATGACTAGGGTGGCTAGAATCTTTGACAATGTGTAGGGCCTTTCTCTGACACCGCCTGGTTTAGAGGTCCTGGATGGCAGGAAGCTTGGCTCTGGTGATGTACTGGGCCGTACGCACTACCCTCTGTAGTGCCTTGCGGTCAGAGGCAGAGCAGTTGCCATACCAGGCAGTGATGCAACC
Source organism: Salvelinus sp. IW2-2015 (assembly GCF_002910315.2). Lineage (NCBI taxonomy): Eukaryota > Metazoa > Chordata > Actinopteri > Salmoniformes > Salmonidae > Salvelinus > Salvelinus sp. IW2-2015. The sequence continues at coordinate 34,104,901 of NC_036872.1, read as the reverse complement.
GTCAGGATGCTCTCGATGGTGCAGCTGTAAAACCTTTTGAGGATCTGAGTACACATGCCAAATCTTTTCAGTCTCCTGATGGGGATTAGGTTCTGTCGTGCCCTCTTCACGACTGTCTTGGTGTGCTTGGTTAGTTTGTTGGTGATGTGGACACCAAGGAACTTGAAGCTCTAAGCCTGCTCCACTTCAGCCACGTCGATGGGAATGGGGGCGTGCTCTGTCCTCCTTTTCCTGTAGTCCACAATCATCTCCTTTGTCTTGATAACATTGTGGGAGAGGTTGTTGTCCTTGCACCACATGGTCAGGTCTCTGACCTCCTACCTATAGGCTGTCTCATCATTGTCGGTGATCAGGCCTACCACTGTTGTGTCATCAGCAAACTTAATGATGGTGTTGTGCCTGGTTGTGCAGTCATGATTGAACAGGGAGTACAGGATGGGACTGAGCGCGCACCCCTGAGAGGCCCATGTGTTGAGGATCAGCGTGGCAGATGTGTTGTTACCTACACTTACCAAATGGGGGCTGCCCCTCAAGAGATCCAGGATCAAGTTGCAGAGGGAGGTGTTTAGTCCCAGGGTCCTTAGCTTAGTGATGAGCTTTGAGGGCATTATGGTGTTGAACGCTGAGCTGTAGTCAATGAATAGTACTCTCACATCCAGGTGTGAAAGGGCAGTGTGGAGTGCAATAGAGATTACATCTGTGGATCTGTTGGTGCGGTATGCAAATTGGAGGGGGTATAGGATTTCTGGGATAATGGTATTGATGTGAGCCATGACCAGCCTTTCAAAGCATTCTCATGGCTACAGACGTGAGTGCTATGGGTCGGTAGTCATTTAGGCAGGTTACCTTAGTGTTCCTGGGCACAGGGACTATGGTGGTCTGCTGGTATTACAGACTCAGACAGGGAAGGTTGAAAATGTCAGTGGAGACACTTGCCAGTTGGTCAGCGCATGCTCGGAGTACACGTCCTGGTAATCTGTCTTTTTATGTCCTAACACATCCGACGAGCGTCGGAGCCAGTGTAGTACGATTCGATCATAGTCCTGTATTGACGCTTTGCCTGTTTGATTATTTGTCGGATTGCATAGCGATATTTCTTATAAGCTTCCGGGTTAGAGTCCCGTTCCTTGAAAGTGGCAGCTCTACCCTTTAGCTCAGTTCGAATGTTTCATGTAAACCATGGTTTCTGGTTGGGCTATGTATGTGCAGTCACTGTGGGGACGACATCCTCGATGCACTCATTGATAAATCCAGTGACTAATGTGGTGTACTCCTCAATGCCATCAGAAGAATCCCGGGAACATATTCCAGTATGTGATAGCAAAATAGTTCTGTAGTTTAGCATCTGCTTCATCTGACCACTTTTTTATTGACCGAGTCACTGGTGCTTCCTGCTTGAATTTTTGCTTGTAAACAGGAGTCAGGAGGATGGAATTATGGTCAGATTTGCCAAATGGAGGGCGAGGGAGAGCTTTGTACGCATCTCTGCGTGTGGAGTAAGTGTGGTCTAGAATTTTTTTCCCTCTGGTTGCACATTTAACATGTTGATAGAAATTGTATAAAACTAATTTAAGTTTCCCTGCATTTAAGTCCCCGGCCACTAGGAGTGCCGCCTCTGGATGAGGGTTTTCCTGTTTGCTTATACAGTTCACTGAGTGTGGTTTTAGTGCCAGCTTCGGTCTGTGGTGGTATGTAAACAGATACGAAAAATACAGATGAAAACTCTCTAGGTAGATAGTGTGGTCTACAGCTTGTCATGAGGTACTCTACCTCAGGCGAGCAAAACCTTGAGACTTAGATATCGTTTACCAGCTGATGTTTACATATACAGTTGAAGTCGGAAGTTTACATACACTTAGGTTGGAGTCATAACAACTCATTTTTCAACTACTGCACAAATGTCTTGTTAAAACTTCTTGTCAATATGGGGGCGCTGTTTCCACTTTGTAAAAAATCGTGCCCAAATTAAACTGCCTCGTACTCTATTCTAGATCATACAATATGCATATTATTATTACTATTGGATAGAAAACACTCTCAAGTTTCTAAAACCGTTTGAATTATATCTGTGAGTAAAACAGAACTCATTTTGCAGCAAACTTCCTGACAGGAAGTGAAAAATCTGAAATCGAGGCTCTGTTCCAGGGCCTTCCTATTCAATTGCTTGAAATCTATGGATATACATGCACTTCATACGCCTTCCACTAGATGTCAACAGGCAGTGGGAGGTGGAATGGGGTGTCTAGCTTGATCTGAGGTCGAACAAAAGCTCTTGGAATGACGTGACCACAATTTCCTTTGTCTACCAAGGCGCGGGAAGGACATCAGCATTGGCTTCTGAAAAGCGTTCGGTATAGACGGCTAATATCTCCGGCTTTGATTTTATTTGATACATGTGATAATATCATCGTAAAGTATGTTTTTTCAATATAGTTTTATCAGATTATTCAACGTTTATCGGGAGTTTTGGAGTTTTCCGTTCTCTGCGTTAGGTGAAGATGGACATCTTCGCGCCACTTGGCTAGCTAAGGTTGCTAATTCGACAGGAAAAGAGGACATTCTAAAACCAAACAACGATTTATTCTAGACATTTTTACATTTTACATTTTAGTCATTTAGCAGACGCTCTTATCCAGAGCGACTTACAGTAGAGTGCATACATTTTATTACATTTTTTACATACTGAGACAAGGATATCCCTACCGGCCAAGAGCAGACGCTCTTATCCAGAGCGACTTACAGTAGAGTGCATACATTTTATTACATTTTTTTTTTTTATTATATTTTTTTTTTTTACATACTGAGACAAGGATATCCCTACCGGCCAAACCCTCCCTACCGGCCAAACCCTCCCTAACCCGGACGACGCTATGCCAATTGTGCGTCGCCCCACGGATCTCCCGGTTGCGGCCGGCTGCGACAGAGCCTGGGCGCGAACCCAGCCCAGCCTGGGCGCGAACCCAGAGACTCTGGTGGCGCAGCTAGCACTGCGATGCAGTGCCCTAGACCACTGCGCCACCCGGGAGATGTACAAGGACTCCTTGTACAAGATTCTGATGGAAGCTCAGCAAAAGTAGGAACCATTTATGATGTTATTTCGTATTTCTGTGGAAAATGTTTAGTCCTATTTTCCGCCCTTATTGCGGGCGCTGTCTCGCTATAACGTAAGCTGTTTGTTATGGTAAAGTTATTTTTWAAAATCTAACACGGCGATTGCATTAAGAACTAGTGTATCTTTCATTTGCTGTCCAACATGTATTTTTTAGTAAAGTTTATGATGAGTTCTTTGGTCAGATTAGGTGACTGTCCAAAATATCTCCGGATAATTTGGTGAATCGATGCTACATATTCACAACGTATAACCACGGTTTGCAGCTCAAAATATGCAATTTTCCGAACAAAACATAAGTGTATTGTGTAACATGATGTTATAAGACTGTCATCTGATGAAGTTGGTCAAGGTTAGTGATTAATTTGATATATTTTGCTGGTTTTTGCGAATGCTATCTATGCGGTGAATAAATGCGGTTGTGTGTTTGACTATTGTGGTAAGCTAATATAATGCTATATTGTGTTTTCGCTGTAAAACACTTAAAAAATCTGAAATTGGCTGGATTCACAAGATGTTTATCTTTCATTTGCTGTACACCATGTATTTTTCATAAATGTTTTATGATGAGTATTTAGGTATTTCACGTTGCTCTCTGTAATTATTCTGGCTGCTTCGGTGCTATTTGTGATTGTAGCTGCAATGTAAAACTATGATTTATACCTCAAATATGCACATTTTCGAACAAAACATAGATTTATTGTATAACATGTTATAAGACTGTCATCTGATGAAGTTGTTTCTTGGTTAGTGACTAATTATATCTCTATTTGGTCGGTTTTGTGATAYCTACCTATGCGGTAAAAAAATGGTGAAAATACGCGGTTGAGTCTTTTGCTATTGTGGTTAGCTAATAGAAATACATATTGTGTTTCGCTGTAAAACATTWAAAAAATCGTAAATGATGGCTGGATTCACAAGATGTGTATCTTTCATTTGCTGTATTGGACTTGTGATTTCATGATATTTATATGCTAGTATTTACTTGTGGCGCTATGCTAGGCTATGCTAGTCAGCTTTTTACTGATGAGGATGCTCCCGGATCAGGGATGGTGATGAAGTAGAGGTTAACAAACTATCGTGTTGGCAAGTCAGTTATCTACTTCGTGCATGACACAAGTAATTTTTCCAACAATTGTTTACAGACAGATTATTTATAATTCACTGTATCACAATTCCAGTGTGTCAGAAGTTTACATACACTAAGTTGACTGTGCCTTTAAACAGCTTGGAAAATTCCAGAAAACGATGTCATGGCTTTAGAAGCTTCTGATAGGCTAATTGACATKATTTGAGTCAATTGGAGGTGTACATGTGCATGTATTTCAAGGCCTACCTTCAAACTCAGTACCTCTTTGCTTGACATCATGGGAAAATCAAAAGAAATCAGCCAAGACCTCAGAAAAAAATTGTAGACCTCCACAGGTCTGGTTCATCCTTTGGWGAAATTTCCAAATGGCTGAAGATACCACGTTCATCTGTACAAACAACAGTATGCAAGTATAAACACCATGTGACGACGCAGCCGTCATACAGCTCAGGAAGGAGTCGCGTTCTGTCTCCTAGAGATGAACGTACTTTGATGCGAGAAGTGCAAATCAATCCCAGAACAACAGCAAGGGACCTTGTGAAGATGCTGGAGGAAACAGGTACAAAAGTATCTATATCCATAGTGAAATGAGTCCTAAATCGACATAACCTTAAAGGCCACTCAGCAAAGAAAAAGCCACTGCTCCAAAACCGCTATAAAAAAAGCCAGACTACGGTTTGCAACTGCACATGGGGACAAAGATCGTACTTTTTGGAGAAATATCCTCTGGTCTGATGAAACAAATATATAACTGTTTGGCCATAATGACCATCGTTATGTTTGGAGGAAAAAGCGGGAGGCTTGCAAGCCAAAGAACATCATCCCAACCATGAAGCACGGGGGTGGCAACATCATGTTGTGGGGGTGCTTTGCTGCAGGAGGGACTGGTGCACTTCACAAAATAGATGGCATCATGAAGCAGGAAAATTATGTGGATATATTAAAGCAACATCTCAGGAGGATTGGGCCAAAATTCACCCAACTTATTGTGGGAAGCTTGTGGATGGCCCAAGTTTGTTTGACCCAAGTTAAACAATGTAAAGGCAATGCTACCAAATACTAATTAAGTGTATGTAACCTTCTGACCCACTGGAAATGTGATGAAAGAAATAAAAGCTGAAATAAATCATTCTCTCTACTATTATTCTGACTTTTCATATTTTGAAAATAAAGTGGTGATCCTAACTGACCAAAGACAGGGAAGTTTTACTCTGATTAAATGTCAGGAATTGTGAAAAACTGAGTTTAAATGTTTTTGGCTAAGGTGTATGTAAACTTCCGACTTCAACTGTATGCACAGGCCCTCGCCCCGTGTCTTACCAGAGGCTGCTATTCTATCCAGCCGATAGCATGTATAACCCACCAGCTGTATGTTCTTAATGTCGTCATTAAGCCACGACTAGGTGAAACATAAGATATAACAGTTTTTAACGTCCCGTTGGTAGGATATACATGCTTTCAGTTCGTCCCATTTACTTTCCAGCGATTGAACGTTAGCTAGCACTACGGAAGGAAAKTGCAGATTAGCCACTCGTCGCCTGATCCTCACATGGCACCCTGATCTTTTTCCGCAAAATCAAATTTTCCTTCTCCAGCGAATGATGGGGGTCTGGGCATGCTTGGGTGTCTGTAGTATATCCCTCCCATCCCGACTCATAGAAGAAAAACTCTTTGTCTAATCTGAGGTGAGTAATAGCAGTTCTGATGTCCAGAAGCTCTTTTCGGTCGTAAGAGACGGTAGGAGCAACATTGTGTACAGGTTATGGTAGGTTAAGAGACGGTAGGAGCAACATTGTGTACAGGTTATGGTAGGTTAAGAGACCGTAGGAGCACATGTGTAACAGGTTATGGTACGTTAAGAGACGGTAGGACAAACATTGTGTTACAGGTTATCGGTAGGTTAGGACGGTAGGAGCAACATTGTGTACAGGTTAATGGTAGGTTAGAGACGGTAGGAGCAATTGTGTACAGGTTATGGTAGTTAAGAGACGGTAGGAGCAATGTGTACAGCGTATGGAGGTAAGAGCGGTAGGAGAACATGTGTACAGGTTATGGTAGGTAAGAGACGGTAGGAGCAACATTGTGTACAGGTATGGTAGGTTAAGAGACGGTAGGAGCAACATGTGTACAGTAGTAGGTTAAGAGACGGTAGGCAGCAAATTGTGTTACAGGTTATGGTAGTTAAGGACGGTAGGAGCAACATTGTGACAGGTTATAGTAGGTTAAGAGACGGTAGGCAACATTTGTGTACAGGTTATGGTAGGTTAAGAGACGGTAGAGCAACATTGTGTACAGTTATGGGTAGGTTAAGAGACGGTAGGAGCAACATTGTGTACAGGTTATGGTAGCGTTAAGAGACGGTAGGAGCAACATTGTGTTACAGGTTATGGTAGGTTAAGGTAGGTACGTTAGGTAGGGGCCAACAATTGGTGTTACAAAGGTTATGGAGGGTTACAAGACGGTAGTGAGCAACATTGTGTACAGGTTATGGCGTAGGTAGAGACGGTGGAGCCAACATTGTGTACAGGTTATCGGTATGATTAAGAGCGTAAGACGGCAGCATTGCCCCTCGGCAGCATTTGTGGGAGATGTGTCACTGGTGGTGTTCTTCTCTGTCTCTATGCTCCTTCCTAATGGTCTGAAAGTCTGTTTCAAACAGCCTAAGGTTACCTTGCACCATGACAGTCCCAGTCTTGTAGAGGTTGATTGTTATCATGGTGCAGTCAGGGTCATCTGTCTCTTTGACTTTCAGCTCCACCCATTACAGATTCCCTCTTTCTTTATAGATGGGTAGTGAGAGCAGACTGCTGAGCGCCATGCATTTGGCTGGTCAGTGAGAAAGATGAGATTACTCACATCACCATCTTTGTACAGGTCTTTGAAAATGGTTTATGGCATCCCCTTGAGTAGATTCTGTTTAAAAGCTTTCCTCCTTGTGCCATTTTTGGCCTCTGGATGTTAGAGAATGGACTCAGCGCTGAGGGGGAGGGGGAACATGGTGCCTGTGGGCTCTGCTGCTGCTGCTCTGTTCTGCTGCTGCTGCACTGTTGCCATGGCAAACGTTTTTGTTTGTCTGCTGCAGTTGCTAGCCAGCTCTATTTTAGCTCAAAACCAGCAAAAAGAGTGAAGAATCATACAAAATATATCAAAATGGTTTGCTAGGTTTGTTCTAGGTAATTMTTTCTGGCTAGTGTGTTAGCTTGCCGGCTAGGTTTTTGTTGTGTAGCTAGCTAGGGAGAGTGAAAACTTTTTAACTTTAGGTGCAAAGTTACCTTTTTGTTTGGTGGTCATATGGTGTCATAGGGTAAGGTTACACTATACAGCCTTAGGGGAGGTTAACAGTGTTTTACATCACAATGTGTTGTTGTGATTTAATGGTTTTAATCCTGAATGGACCCCAGGAAGAGTAGCTGATGCCTTCTCAGGAACCAATGGGGATCTTAATAAATACAAAATACAAATAATGTTGGATGGAACACACTCACACATACACACACTGGGCACACTGCCTCTGTAACAAGTTGCCAATGTTGTGTCAGTGATCTGATAGTTATTGTAATGAGATGTTTATACTCATAAAGGCCTAAGGAGATGAGCAGTCCTTTAGTGAGGAGTCTGACCACATTCTTATAATCACAAACCATCTGCTCCCTACTGCTAAGAACACACACCCACACACACACAGCTAGTGTGTCATAGTAAACTAACACTTTTAATCTGCTTAAGCAAACCACCATGACCTTTCCTTTTTCACTCTCTCCCCATCTCTCCCTCCACACCTCTCTTTCTTCCCCCGGGCAACTTTGAGCCTGTAGAATATTCAGGAGGGTGTTTTCCGCAGCGTAAGCATCGCTGCTTTCTCTCCCGGCTTTGCCTTTGTATCCTCACAGGTAAACAGTCGTGACATAAGTATGTGTTTACCTCATTTACACGGTTATATTTTTTCACCTGCTGTCTCACACTGTCTTTTGCTCTTGCTCTCTCTGATTATGATGATGAGCCCAAAATATGTACCATGCAAAGAATACATTCAAATGTATTATGTTTTCAAAATGGTTCTCCTTACAGAGCCATTTTGTATTAAACAGTCCTACTGTGAAAGACTGTCTTGCTCTCAAATGCTTGAAAGCTGAGGCCTTAGTGTGGCTCGTCTTTTCTGTGCGTCTTGATGGCGGAGGACACAGTGATAAGAGGGATTTCTTTATTTGTTATATGATATGTTTATTCACAATTAATTAAAAATAAAATGTCCAGCCCCCCAGATTGCCTCCAAACACATTTAACAAGAAAGAGAAACTCATTCAGTTACATGTCAGAAAACAAAAGTATACAACAATGTCACTTCAATACAAGCAAAAATGTAATAGCCTAACAATTTCAGGTGATTAGGTGATCTTATAGGTCTATATAGCAGTAATCTTGAGGGGTCGAGATGGGGCCAAGAGTACTAATCTGGAGGAAGTGTTTGGAGCTGTTCAAAATAGGATTTCTTCGGGCCCCAGGTGYAATAAAATGAGTTGGTGTCACGGCCGTCAACGAGAGGAGACCAAGGCGCAGCGTTGGATGCGTACATACTAATTTATTAAAGAACGAACACTAAACAAACTAACAAAATAACAAACAAACCGTGAAGCTATACAAAAATGTGTGCTGACAGGCAACAACACATAGACAACTACCCACACAGACAGGTGGGAAAAGGCAACCTAAGTATGGTTCTCAATCAGAGACAACGATAGACAGCTGCCTCTGATTGAGAACCACACCCGGCCAAACACACAGAAATACAAATCATTAAAAAAAGAACATAGAATGCCCACCCAAATCACACCCTGACCAAACCAAAATATAGACATAAAAAGCTCTCTACGGTCAGGGCGTGACAGTACCCCCCACCCCCAAAGGTGCGGACTCCGGCCGCAAAACCTGAACCTATAGGGGAGGGTCTGGGTGGGCATTTCACCGCGGTGGCGGCTCTGGTGCGGGACGTAGACCCCGCTCCACCTCTGGCTTGGCCCACTTAGGTGGCGCCTCTAGAGCGGGGAMCCTCGTAGCGGGCTCCGGACTGGGTACCCTCTTTGAGGGGGCCGGACTGGGGACCCTAGTTGGGAGCTCCGGACTGGAGGGCGCCTCTGGAGGCTCCGGACTGAAAGGCGTCTCTGGAAGCTCCGGACTGAAGGGCGCCTCTGGAAGCTCCGGACTGAAGGGCGAGTTCGCTGGAAGCTATCGGACTGAAGGGTTGCCTCTTGGAAGCTCCGGGATGAAGGGCGTTGCTGAGAAGCTGCGACTGAAGGGCGACTCTGAAACTCCTTGACTGAAGGGCGACTCTTGGAGAAGCTCCGGACTGAAAGGCGACTCTGGAAGCTCCGGACTGAATGGGCGACTCTGGAAGCTCCGGACTGAAGGGCGCTCTGGAAGCTCCGGACTGAAGGGAGACTCTGGAAGCTCCGGACTGAAGGGCGACTCTGGAAGCTCCGGACTGAAGGGCGCCTCTGGAAGCTCCGACTGAAGGGCGCCTCTGGAAGCTCCGGACTGAAGGGCGCCTCTGAAGCTCCGGACTGAAGGGCGCCTCTGGAGCTCTGGGCTGGAGGCCGTCTCTGGAGGCTCCGGGCTGGGAGACCGTCGCTGGAGGCTCCGGGCTGGTGACGTCGCTGGAGCTCCGGGTGGAGACGGTCGCTGGAGGCTTCGTGCCATGGTCTCCCTGGAGGCTTCTTGCAATGGATCATCACTGGAGGCTTCTTGCCATGGATCACCACTGGAGGCTTCTTGCCATGGATCATCACTGGAGGCTTCGTGCCATGGATCGCCACTGGAGGCTTCTTGCCATGGATCATCACTGGAGGCTTCTTGCCATGGATCTTAACTGGAGTGGAGAGACACACAGGAGGCCTGGCTCTGGGAGCAGGCACAGGACTCACCAGGCTGGGGAGACATGCAGGAGGGTTAATTCTTAGCACAGGCACAGGACTCACCAGGCTGGGGAGACATACAGGAGGCCTTGTCCTTGGCCAAGGCACCGGATACACTGGGCCGTGGAGGCGCACTGGAGGTCTCGAGCTAAGAGCCTGCACAACCCGTCCTGGCTGGATGGTGACTTTGGCCCTGCACGTGCGGGGCGCAGGCACAGGACGCACTGGGCTGTGCAGACGCACTGGAGACACAGTGCGCAGAGCCGGCGCAGGATATCCTGGGCCGTAGAGACGTTCTGGAGAGCAGGGCTGGCACAATCCTTCCTGGCTGGATACTCACCATAGCCCGGCAGATGCGGGGAGCTGGGATGTAGCGCACCGGGCTAAGAAGGCGTACTGGAGACACCGTGTGCTCCACCGCATAACACGGTGCCTGACCAGTACGACGCCCGCCACGGTAAGCACGGGGAGTTGGCTCAGGTCTCCAACCTGACTCAGCCACACTCCCCGTGTGCCCCCTCCCAAAAAAATTGTGTTGGGGCTGCCTCTCGGGCTTCCTTGCCAGTTGTGTTCCCTTTCCCTGCTGCCTCCGCTCGCCTGGCTGCCTCCACCTGTTCCCATGGGAGGCGATCCCTTCCAGCCAGGATCTCCTCTCATGTGTAGGACCCCTTGCCGTCCAGGATGTCCTCCCATGTCTAGTCCTCTCTTCCACGCTGCTTGGTCCTTTGGTGGTGGGTAGTTCTGTCACGGCCGTCAAAGAGAGGAGACCAATGCGCAGCGTGGGATGCGTACATACTAATTTATTAAAGAACGAACACTAAACAAACTAACAAAATAACAAACGAACCGTGAAGCTATACAAAAATGAGTTTTGACAGGCAACAACACATAGACAACTACCCACACAGACAGGTGGGAAAAGGCAACCTGAGTATGGTTCTCAATCAGAGACAACGATAGACAGCTGCCTCTGATTGAGAACCACACCCGGCCAAACACACAGAAATACAAATCATAGAAAAAATAACATAGCATGCCCATCCAAATCACACCCTGACCAAACCAAAATAGAGACATAAAAAGCTCTCTACAGTCAGGGCGTGACAGTTGGTTGACCCTCGAATGGTATACTTAATTTTTTCTAATTTTAGGAACAGCATCAGATCTGTGAGCCAAAGAGAGGCTAAGGGAGGATTTCCAATCCAATAAAATCAATCTGCCGGCTAACAGGGAAGCAAAGGCAATGCCAACCAGCTGGGATAAGACGGATTTCACGTTCTTTATCTGAGCCAGTGTGTCAAACAGTGCAGTCTTTGAACAAGGCCGTCCTTGATAGGCCTATGCGAATTGTGAATAACACAAAGGCATGATGGCAAAAGCTTCACGAATAGACCATTTAGAAACTTTTTATGGATAGGCCAATTGGGTAATGCATGTCTAGGATAAAAAAGACAGCCGACTCATTGCTGTTGAACCAATTTCCGTTATAGTAGGGTAAGGGTAGCCTACTYATTATTTTCTTAGCAAATGAAATGGTAAACAAGTAATTGTTACTGGAAAATTACTTAAATCAGGGGTCTTCAACCTTTTGCCCAAGGACCCCCTCCCAGGCAAAACGGTGACCCAGGGAACCCCATCATACGTTAGCAAAAAAATAATAATTCACATATCTTGTCTTATCATCAGGTTAATGATAATGACAAGGAGAAGATTTGTTAGATAGTTTTACATTATTTTGACCTCACCACATTATAATTGGAAGAAGTGTAAACTCTAAGATAGCCTATTAGCTAGAAAAGTGACTCCAAACATATTTTTTCGCTAAGTGCAGCTGTTTAGCTGGTTAACTAAAGGTTAGCCATCTGTTGATAAAAAATGGATGTCCAAGTCAAGAAAGCTTACCAGCAGCCATCAGCACTTGCCACACTGGTAGCCTATTCGCGGGTGCTTTTTCAAAGTCTATGTCAGTTATGGCGGTGCAGTGGAAAGCAGCTGTCTCTCCTGACCAATTCAACTATTTTGTGTTTTTTTACAAGTAACTTCTTTTGTACATAATGTCTCCATCATTTTCTATAACCGAAAACAGCTTCTAGACATCAGAACAGCAATTACTAATCTCGATTCGGATGAAGATTTCTACTTCAATGAGTCAGCAGCTCTGGAATTTCTGCTTACTCCAGACCAGGCCCTAATCCCGGGGTCTCGAAAAATGAAGTGATGGCGCAAGAGAGGCAAACAAGCTGGCATCCTGACAAGACTATGTTGGTGAGCAAATAAACTGACACCACCCTCCATTCTATTGGTGAACGTACAATCACTAGAGAACAAACTGGACGAGCTTCGCTCGGGACTATCCTATCCACGGGACCTGAAGAACTGTAAAATTCTATGTTTCTCTGAGTTGTGTCTGAACAAGGACATGGATGGATAATGTAAAGTACCAGTCAAACGTTTGGACACACCTACTCATTGCAGGGTTTTTCTTAAATTTGACTATTTTCTACATTGTAGAATAATATTGAAGATATCAAAACCATGAAATAACACATATGGAATCATGTAGTACCCCAAAAAGTGTTGAACAAATCAAAATATATTTATATTTGAGATTCTTCAAAGTAGCCACCCTTTGCATTGATGACAGCTTTGCACACTCTTGGCATTCTCTCAACCAGCTTCACCTGGAATTATTTTCCGACGGTGTAGGAGTTCCCACATATACTGAGCACTTGTTGACTGCTTTTCCTTTACTCTGCGGTCCAACTCATCCCAAACCATCTCAATTGGGTTGAGTCTGGGTGATTGTGGGGGCCAGGTCATCTGATGCAGCACTCCATTACTCTCCTTCTTGATCAAATAGCCCTTACACAGCCTGGTGTGTTGGGTCATTGTCATGTTGCTCAGCGCAAGTGAGCACATATAAGTCAGGTAATTACCAATCCTACCGCAATGGTTGAAAAATAGCAGAGCGCCGGCTTTATCAGGTCGAAAATTGCCAATGAGCAAAGGATGGACATGAGTACTCGAGACGTCAATGCTCGATCTATAACCAGAGATCAATTTGTGGATTGTGCTCTGTGGCTGCCTGAATAGGAAAGTCACATTTTGTCCCTGAAGAAAATAAAATGTGGTCTTTCAAGACTTTTTGACAAAACAGTATTCCATTTGTACATGTGCATTTGCGGGGCACAAAAAAACAACATAAAAAGAAGCCAAGCATCACACATGTATTCTTCCTATATCCCCTTTCCCTTCAGTGTCTCATTCACTGAATTGCATTCTAACCGAAACCATCCACACATGTGTGCTGAGTGCACACGCAGCCTCCCTTTAGGCCTCCATAAATGCCGATTAAAACAGATTGGATACAGAAGCTACATTACTTGCCAAATGACGACAGTTTATTCACAAATTCCAAAATGGACTGCTTGAATGAAGTAGGAAAATATGTATTTCAACATTAGTTTGATAAAGACAAAGAACGTATTTTCATCAAAATCATTAAGCATACGCCTAATTACCAAACAGATGGTGGCTGTTATTTATCATCATGCAGTGTTCAATGTGGAATTTTAATCCATTTGGAAAATACCAAAGAAGAGGCAGAATAAACAAAGTCAAACATCTGTATTTTATTCTGTTATATTACATGCTAAATGAACAAAACAAGGCTATGCCGTAGGCTTCTATGCAAGCACCACTGCTGAGGTATTTACCTTTTTAGAAGATTGTTCCACAATATATTACGGTTTCAATAAATTAATCTTAAATGGCACTTGCTTTTTTATTGACTGAATATACAGTACCAGTCAAAAGTTTGGACACAACTACTCATTCAAGGGTTTTCTTTATTTTTACTATTTTCTACATTGTAGAATAATAGTGAAGACATCAAAACTATGAAATAACACATATGGAATCATGTAGTAACCAAAAAAGTGTAAAACAAATCAAAATATATTTTATATTTGAYATTCTTCAAAGTAGCCACACTGGCTACCCTGGCTACTTTGAAGAATCTTAAATATAAAATATATTTTGATTTGTTTAACACTTTTTTGGTTACTACATGATCCGTAAAGATTCTGTATGGAGGAATGATCTATGATCCCTCCCAATGTGTTCTCCAACTCATAAAACATTTTAGAAAAGGCTGTGCCAGTATCCTGACAAGGTGAGGTATTGAAAGCAGGGSTGTCAATAATTTTGACACTAACATTTTGGAGAAGGTCTTACTTGTTAAATAAAATCTCTTTCTCTGAGCAAGTGTATCCGTATAAAATGATAGAATTTCCCTTTATTTTTAGCATACGAAATAGCACAGTATTTTTCTTATTTAATTTACAGTCATTTTTGCTCATCTTTGTCATGGGTGTCAATAATTTCGGACCTCAATGTGCATACTCTGAATTTCAAACAGAGTTTGTGTAGTATTATCTAAGGCTCTGCTACTGTATATTGTTGTCTTGTACGGCTCAGTTAGTAGAGCATGGCACTTGCAATGTRAYGATTGTGAGTTTGATTCCTGGAGCCACTCATGTGTCAAATGTATGCAAGTCGCTTTGGATAAAAGTYTCTAATAAATGGCATATATTATTATATTACTCAGCTATATGTGCTTCTGTGATGCTCCTCTGTCTCACACCCCTTTCAATCTCTCTATCCATCTACCTTCCTTTATCTCCTCTCCATCCCCCCATCCCCCTCTAGGTTGGTGACATTGGAGAACAGTCCAGTCATCACCCCAAAGCATCTCAGAATCTTCCAGAACATATGATCTCTCCTGGGTTAAGATGTACATTAAAAGAACAGAAAGGCTGGCACAATCCAGAAGATCTTCATCAGGTCAAGCAGCAAGGAAGTGCAAACATTCCCCTAGCTAACAACTCCCATCTAGTTAGCATTCAAAGGGAATGAGTAGTATAAACAGCACTCTGGCTGCTCTCTGTGACGTCAATGCCTACTTATCACTCTGCGCCCTACGGGGAATTGAATAACGTGAATTGGGTGATGTGAAGGAGCTGTGCTCTGAAGTAAAAATAGAGCAGTCTTACCTAGACTATACAGACACTAACAGCAATAACCACAAATACACATTGGCAGCCCTTAAAAAGTTATTAAGTAGGCAGAAGCGGTAAAAACTGATTGTTTTCATAGTTACACACCTTTCATAGTTACACACACATTTGCAAGTCATTCTGAGTAAGAGCATATATAAATGGCTAAAAGGTCAAATGTCTTCCTCATGTTTTGATCTCATAAAATTACAATGGTATTATGTTGTTTTCCTTTGTCTTAAAAAAACATACCCATACTTTTCTCTGTCTGATGTATCTGTCCCTGTTGTGTAACTTGTTTCTGTCATAGTATTGAGTCAGGGAGGGAAGACAGTCTACTACTCAGCTCTGTGATATAGGGTCATGGTCTGTCATGTTCCAGGAATTGCTTGAAGGCCAGAGGAATCATGATGTTGTGTCCACTGTTGCATCACTGAGTGGATCTAGTAACTGGGTGACTTGCGGTCAGTAGTAAATCATTGTCATTGTCAGTACAGAGCGGTACAGATCGTACTGAGAGGGGATTGATTCAGTGCTGTGGGGAGTCAGGTGGGGGTAATATTAGTGTAGTTTGGGTAAGATTGGTACAGGCTCAGTGATGCACTATAACTCCAGGGAAGATTGGTACAGGCTCAGTGATGCACTATAACTCCAGGGAAGATTGGTACAGGCATGGGCGCTGGACAAGATGGCTGAGGCGTAGAAGCCCGACGAGCCAGCTGAGGCGTAGAAGCCCGACGAGCCAGCTGAGGCGTAGAAGCCCGACGAGCCAGCTGAGGCGTGGGAGCCTGGTGAGCCGGCTGAGTCATGGG
Source organism: Salvelinus sp. IW2-2015 (assembly GCF_002910315.2). Lineage (NCBI taxonomy): Eukaryota > Metazoa > Chordata > Actinopteri > Salmoniformes > Salmonidae > Salvelinus > Salvelinus sp. IW2-2015. The sequence continues at coordinate 34,088,924 of NC_036872.1, read as the reverse complement.
AGCCTGACAATCCGGCTGAGGCGTGAAAGCCTGACGATCCCGCTGAGGTGTGGGAGCCTGAGTGGCCAGCTGAAGCATAACGTGGAGTGGGCGCCTACCGAGCCAACCGAGACAAGAAGACCTCTCGAGCGAGCTAAGGCGTGGAAGCCCGACGAGCTAGCTGAGGCATCCCCGGGTTCCATCGGCGACGGCCCCCGTCCCAACGTCACCAGCCAAAACAAAAAACWAAAACTCCTTTGATGCTTCCTTTGGTGGTGTCAGAATTCTGTGAGAATTGACGCTGGAGACGGGAAGCAGGTACAGGGAGTGAACATTTAATGAAACACGGACATGAAACAGAACAGGACCAGTGACTGGACAGGTGTAAAATAAAGACATCAATGATGACACAGGGAACAAACTGAGGAGCAGCCAGATATAGAGGGGGTATTCAACAAAGTAATGGAGACCAGGTGAGTCCAATGTCAGATTTGATCCACCCTGGAATCTACATATTATTGTCTCGCGCATAAGCAAGCCAGCAGGGGTGATGAAATATGAACACGCGACTCACAGCCTTTTGAAAATATAGATTGCTATTATTTTCTGTGCATATCATGAAAGAAGATAGTTGCAATTTAACACCCTATGCCTGCTCCATAATAAGCATAGAATCTACAGCCAGACGTAGCTCATAGAATGGCTACACCCAGGTGGTGCAACAGATAACAAATGTTTGTCTGGCATAGAGTGTTTTACGTGGGATGTAGAGTTATGACCCACTTACAACCAACTGGTGCTGTTGCCACTGCCCAGGTTAGTGTATAAGTAACCAGATGTAGCCTTTCACTCCCAATTAGGGAAAGCTGCCTAATTGGGATTTTCGGTTAGCTACCGAAAATACATTTGACCGGTGATGCTTGTCCGGTCTATAGGTTAATTTTAATTATTTAATMGAATTAAATTGCTGCTTTTGAATTTTTWGTTCGTCATGTATCTTTTTTTTTWATCACACGTGAACAGCATACAGAGCCTAGTTTTAGTAGAATAACACATATCAGACAACGAGAGCTGCAGCTCATCAAACTCCTCCTCAAACAAGCTGGCTGCTGCTGGAGTAAAATGTGTTCTCATAAGCCCAGGTATTGTGCKAGGCCAATCGCATGTTAAAAACTGAGTTTTGATGGCCATGATTAAAAAAGAGGAGGATCCCAGCTTTCTGTTGCTACAAAAAAAGCTTGTCCTCCTTTAGGCTTGGGTGATATTGTGATAGTATAGGATATCAAAAATTATTAACAGCCATTGTTGATGGTGACAACACTGGGATGTGACAGACAAGACAATGTAGCTTATTGCAACWTGACTGGCACCACACAGCAAAGAGCTGACCGGCCATGCCAAGTGGATGATTCCTTTGCTATAGACTGCATAACCTAGTTCAATAAAAACACTACATGACCAAAAGTTTGTGGACACCTGGTCGTCGAACATATCAGTTTGAGTTGGTCCCCCCTTTGCTGCTATAACAGCTTCCTCTCTTCTGGGAAGGCTTTCCACTAGATGTTGGAACATTGCTGTGGGGACTTGCTTCCATTCAGCCCCAAGAGCATTAGTGAGGTCAGGCACTGATGTTGGAGGCTCGCAGTCCGTGTTCCAATTCATCCCAAAGGTGATCGATGAGGGGGAAGTCAGGGCTCTGTGCAGGCCAGTAAAGTTCTTCCACACCGATCTCGACAAACCCTTTCTGTATGGACCTCTATACCTTTGTGCAAGGGTGCATTGTCATGCTGAAAAAGGAAAGGACCTTCCCCAAACTGTTTCCACAAAGTTTCAGAGGAAGGCCCAAAAAATTGTCAAAGACTCCAGTCACCCAAGTCATAGACTGTTCTCTCTGCTACCGCACGGCAAGCAGTACTGGAACGTCAAGTCGAGGTCCAAAAGGCTCRTTAACAGATTCTACCCCCAAGCCATTAGATTACTGAATAATGAATTGAATGGCCATCCGGACTATTTACATTATCACCCCTCCCCCCTTTGTTTTTGCATTGCTGCTACTCAATGTTTATTATCTATGCATAGTCACTTTACCCCTACCTACATGTACAAATAACCTCGACTAACCTGTACKCCCGCACATTGACCCGATACCGGTACCCACARATATAGCCTCGTAATTGTTATTTTATTGTGTTACTTTTACATTTAGTTTTTACTTTAGTTTATATAGTAAATATTTTCTTAACTGCATTGTTGGTTAAGGGCTTGTAAGCAAGCATTTTAAGCATTTTAAGCATTTTAAGCATTTTAAGCTTGTAAACAAGCATTTCACGGTAAGGTCTACACATGTTGTTTTCACCACATGTGACAAATATAATTTGATTTGATGTGAAGTTGGAAAAACATAATCATATAGAATGTCATTGTATGCTGCAGCGTTAAGATTTCACTTCACTGGAACTAAGGGGCCTAGCCAGAATCCTGAAAAACAGCCCCAGACCATTATTCCTCCTCCACCAAACTTTACAGTTGGCACTATGCATTGGGGCAGGTAGCGTTCTCCTAGCATCCGTCAAACCCAGATTTGTCCGTCGGACTGCCAAATGATAAAGTGTGATTCATTACTCCAGAACACATGTTTTCACTGCTCCAGAGTCACATGGCGGTGAGCTTTACAACACTCCATGTGTTATGGAGTGCTGTTTTTTTAACTATTCYCCCCCCCAAAGTCAATACTTTGTAGAGACATATTTTGCAGCAATTGCAGCTCTAAGTCTCTTGGGGTATGTTTCTATAAGCTTGGCACATCTAGCCACTGGGATTTTTGCCCATTCTTCAAGGTAAAAATGCTCCAGCTCCTTCAAGTTGGATGGGTTCCACTGGTGTACAGCAATCTTTAAGTCATACCACAGATTCTCAATTGGATTGAGGTGTGGGCTTTGACTAGGCCATTCCAAGACATTTAAATGTTTCCCCTTAAACCACTTGAGTGTTGCTTTAGCAGTATGCTTATGGCCATTGTCCTGCTGGAAGGTGAACCTCCGTCCCAGTCTCAAATCTCTGGAAGACTGAAATTTCCCTGTATTTAGCACCATCCATCATTCCTTCAATTCTGACCAGTTTCCCAGTCCCTGCCGATCGAAAACATCCCCACAGCATGATGCTGTCACCACCATGCTTCACTGTGGGGATGGCGTTCTCGGGYTGATGAGAGGTGTTGGGTTTGCGCCAGACATCGCGTTTTCCTTGATGGACAAAAAGCTCAATTTTAGTCTCATCTGACCAGAGTACCTTCTTCCATATGTTTGGGGAGTCTCCCATATGCCTTTTGGCGAACACCAAATGTGTTTGCTTATTGTTTTCTTTAAGCAATGGCTTTTTCTGGCCTATATTCCGTAAAGCCCAGCTCTGTGGAGTGTTCGGCTTAAAGTGGTCCTATGGACGGATACTCCAATCTCCGCTGTGGAGCTTTGCAGCTCCTTCAGGGTTATCTTTGGTCTCTTTGTTGCCTCTCTGATTAATGCCCTCCTTGCCTGGTCCGTGATTTTGAGGCTGGCCCTCCCTTGGCAGGTTTGTTCTTTCCATTTTTTTTATAATGGATTTAATGGTGCTCCATGGGATGTTCAAAATTTCTGATCGTTTTTTATAACTCAACCCTGATCTGTACTTCTCCACAACGTTGCCCCTGACCTGTTTGGAGAGCTCCTTGGTCTTCATGGTGCCGCTTGCTTGGTGGTGCCCCTTGCTTAGTGGTGTTGCAGACTCTGGGTCCTTTCAGAASAGGTGTATATATATTGAGATCATGTGACACTTAGATTGCTCACAGGTGGAKTTATTGAACTAATTGTGTGACTTCTAAAGGTAATTGGTTGCACCAGATCTTATTTAGGGGCTTCATAGCAAAGGGGGTGAATACAAATGCACACACCACTTTTTTTAAGGTTTAAATTTGTAAAAGAAAATTAAACAGGTACTTTTTTTCATTTTACTTCACCAATTTGGAATATTTTGTGTATGTCCATTACATGAAATCCAAATAAAAATCAATTTAAATGACAGGTTGTAATGCAACAAAATAGGAAAAACTCCAAGGTGATGAATACTTTTACAAGGCACTGTAATGTCCTTCCAGATGCAGTTTGGAACTCGGTAGTGATTGTTGCAACCGAGGACAGACCATTTTTATGTGCAACGCACTTCAACACTCAGGGGGCCCGTTCTGTGAGCTTGTGTGGCCTACCACTTCACGGCTGAGCCGTTATTGCTCCTAGATGTTTCCAAAATAACAGCACTTACTGTTGACCAGGGCAGCTCTAGCAGGGCAGAAATTTGATAAACTGACTTGTTGGAAAGGTGGCATCCTATGATGGTCCCACGTTGAAAATCARTGAGCTCTTCATTAAAGCCATTCTACTGCCAATGTTTGTCTATGGAGATTGCATGACCTTCTGCAAAATAWTTTTTTTTACACCTGTCAGCAACAGGTGTGGCTGAAATAGCCGAATCTTCTAATTTGAAGGGGTGTCCACATACTTTTGGGATTCTGATATAGTGTATGTTATAAACTATTTACAGAATGCATGAAAACAATGTAGACAAAGCTAAGATTTTCATCAAAGCAGCGTAAAATTTCCCTAAGAAAATGTTRGTTTTTTCTCTGTCCACTGGGCCATATAGCCAAAGCCTATTTACATTTTATAGCGGACACTCTGTTGTCTAATTATTTTAAAAGCCATATGTCTGTGGCTCTGCCTCCAGACCCTGCTAATACAACGTGTTGGGATGACACTCCCAGTCAGTCATCATCTATTCACAGCCTCCTCACATCCCCACGGACTCATTTAGATCTGAAGCTTATTTTATCTCCTAAGCACCCGTCAAACTGTCTCMTAGGAAGATGGTTTTAATATCTCTATTAACATCAGCTGATTAGCCTCTAACCCCCTCTATAGACGCCTCAGTGTCCCCATAAAGGCTGTCTCCATGATCATGTTATCCTCACGTTGACGTCCCCATAATATCTGCCCTTGTTAAAAGGGTTCTAATGGAAATGGATTTCTTGTGGGACCTAGACTACCCAATGCAGAAAGATGAGCGGTGTTGCTGCTGCTCTAAAGCCCGCCCTATAGATCGGTCAGATGATCCACTCACTAACCTATCTATCAACTATATATGCAGAATGACCTTTTATGTCCTCAGAAAGGGTGTCCTTATTTGACTTTAACACRCAAGACCCTGCTTAATGACCTCAGGAAACGGCCACARCTGMTACTCTCTCTTTTCATCTATTACCCTCTCTCCCCCATCCTTCTCCCATTGGCCTATTCTGGCCTAATGGAAAGTGTGACACTTCTCTTAACGAGGTTTTCCACAGATGTAATGAATTTCATAACCAGTGACAGCTCCTTCTCAATATATTAATATAAATAAATAGGCTTTAGGATTTTAATTATGTTTTTAAAATGTTTGGTGTATTCAGTTGGGCGGTAGCAATAACTGGTATGAATTAATATGATTCCCCATAGTCGTCTCTCCTGTTCGCATGTTAAGCCTAGCACTGGTGTTTTGTTGGATATCCCCCCCCCCCCCCCTCCCCGCCTCACCTTTACAGCAGATATTTGTTAGTGTTAATTGCATATTTCATTAGGGCTGGGAATTGCCAGGAACCTCACAATATGATATTATCATGGTACTTCGGTGGCGGTACAATATGTATTGCAATTTTGTGATTTGATGTTCCAAACATATTGCTCACTATATATGCCTGCTGCAGAGAGACAAAGCATAAGAAAACGAGTTTTGAAAATAAGTAATTCCATTTTCTGTGCCATATTTCTGGCAGATCTGAGTTTTATAGAAAATCTTGGCATAAGTTATATATAAAGTATATACTGTTTGTGGCTTGGCCTGAATGTAATGCATGATTCTTCCCAATTGATTACTGTGAGGTGAAATATAAAGCTGTTTTGATGAAAGAGGATTATGGGTCTCAGAAGTGGAATCGATCGTCAAAACAAAAAATTTGCACTCAATATCAAAGCCTACACTCCAACCCTTTCATACCAACATGAATACAGGCGGAGCACTACATACAAGCCGGTCGTCATGCATTGATGTACATGCATTTATGATTTAACACAGAGACAAATGCGCTTTCTTTCAGGCTGGGGTCAATCTTTACACCCCACTCTGCTTTCAACTGGGTTTGACATCGTACATTTTTGATCAGTTGAAAAAGTGTGCGAAATGTGTGCCTCTGGATCTTGTTGGCCTAGTTTTTGTCAGCTAGGTGTGTGGTCTGGTCTGGTCTGTTCTGGCCTTGTCTGGCCTGGTCTTGTCTGATCTGGTCCATTCTGGTCCTGGCTGGTCTGGTCTGGCCTGGTCTTGTCTGATCTGGTCCATTCTGGTCCTGGCTGGTCTGGTCTGGCTAATGAAGATGACTGCTTTATCTTCACTAAAGTGGAGCAGGAGAATGTTACTAGTTAAGTGGTTGTTGAATCTAAGCTAACCAGACCAAGCTAACATAAGCTACTATATGCTAACACCAGGCTGAAAGACACGGTAAGTCAGGTATGAAACGATGTGATGATGTGTTTGAATTAAAATAATGTGTTTTAATTGGAACCGTTACAAGAGCAGTGAGAGATGTGACACAGCATATCTGATATTAATACGCCTTCACGCTAGGGCAGGGCAGTAAACCCTAAAAAATAATGGGGTTTTATCACCACTATTAAACATGCTAACAGCTGAGAACCGCTAGCTAGCTAGCACAACAACAACGTTGGGAGGGCAAGCTTGCCAAGTAGACCCCTGGAAATCTACCGACTACCCTTAGTGGTGAAAGTAAGAACTGCAATTGAAGCCAAAAATACAGGAGAATAATTATTCTCATAAAGGAAACTTTTTTATTTATTAAAAAGATGATACTGATTAAATAGAGGCATACTAAGACCAAATAAACTTGACAAAGTGTGTAAACGATAACATATTAGTGCAGGAAATTAAGACATTTATTAAATGTATTTAACATTTTTTATTTAACCTTTATTTACAAGGCAAGTCAGTCAAGAACAAATTCTTATTTATCATGACAGCCTACCAGAAGACAAAAGGCCTCCTGCGGGGACGGGGGATGTGATTAAAAATATAGGACAAAACACACATCCCGACAAGAGACACCMCAACACTACATAAAGAAAGACCTAAGACGACAACATAGCATGGCAGCAACACATGAAAACACAGCATGGTAGCAACATGGTAGCAACACAACATAGCAGCAGCTCAACATGGTAGCAGCACAAAACATGTMACAAACATTATTGGGAACAGACAACAGCACGAAGGGCAAGGAGTTAGAGACAACAATACATCACGCGAAGCAGCCACAACTGTCAGTAAAAGTGTAATGATTGAGTCTTTGAATGAAGAGATTGGGATAAAACTGTCCAGTTTGAGTGTATTTTGCAGCTCGTTCCAGTCACCAGCTGCAGCAAACTGAAAAGAGGATTGACCCAGGGATGTGTGTGCTTTGGGGGCCTTTAACAGAATGTGACTGGCGGAATGGYTGTTGTATGTGGAGGATGCGGGCTACAMTAGATATCTCAGATAGGGGGGAGTGAGGCCTAAGAGGGTTTTATAAATAAGCATCAACCAGTGGGTCAGAGAGATGACCAGTTTACAGAGGAGTATAGAGTGCAGTGATGTGTCCTATAAGGAGCATTGGTGGCAAATCTGATGGCAAAATGGTAAAGAACATCTAGCCGTTGGAAGTGAATTCTGTAATTGAACAAATAACTATGCCAAGTGGAAACCATTAGTCGAGTACCAGAGTTTGAGGTTCCAAAATAGGACTTTGATTCATATGCAATGTTTTACAAATAGGTCTACTTCACTGTCAGTTTTGTCCTCCTAATATTTTTGGTTGAAGTTATGTTGAACAGTAGCCTGTTAATCAATCAGATTGGAGAAAGACCATTAAAACCACTTAGAATTAATTTGTTGCTATGCACTACCCATAAATCATATTTGTAACTTTTATTATTCAGAAACATCAAATACCGACAAAAATGAGAAAAATACTGTGATATGATATTTTGGCCATATCACCCAGACTCTCTGCCTGGCGTCATTCTGTGAAGACTCCTACTTCCTACTCTAATACTCATGCTAAGCTAATGTCTTCTGACAGCTGACCTTCACATCAACACGCCCAGAGGAGGAATCTTGATGGCAGGAGCTTGACTCCATTTTGTGTTCTCCGTTTCTTTTGACACATGAATCTCTTCGGACGCCTTTTATGTTGGCCCACAGGAGAGTGAGACGTCTTGCTCTAACTTTATCTGCCRGGGTTGTCACTTTCAGATAAGAGATAAATCTTTTTAGAATAGGCTACATCCCAAATGGCATCGATAACAGAGGGTAATTCTGAACACATTACGAAACAACAAAGGGTACCAGACAATAGGACAATGTCTCCAATCAATTTTACTCTAATTAGTTGAATCTCTGTATTTAACACTGAATCGCTTTACTTTGGATGGYATCTGCAGTCGCTTCGAAGATCTTTGCTTTCTAAAGGATCCACATGGACTGTTCTGAATCTATTGTATGACAGTTGTTCTGGTTTCATGGCAATCTTTTTCCATTAGGGCGTAGACTCTGTTCACCACTGTATAACATAAACTCAGCAAAAAAAGAAACGTCATCTCACTGTCAACTGCGTTTATTTTCAGCACACTTAACATGTGTAAATATTTGTATGAACATAACAAGATTCAACAACTGAGACATAAACTGAACAAGTTCCACAGACATTTGACTAACAGAAATGGAATAATGTGCCCCTGAACAAAGGGGGGGGATCAAAATCAAAAGTAACAGTCAGTATCTGGTGTGGGCACCAGCTGCATTAAGTACTGCAGTGCATCGCCTCCTCATGGACTGCACCAGATTTGCCAGTTCTTGCTGTGAGATGTTACCCCACTCTTCCACCAAGGCACCTGCAAGTTCCGGGACATTCTYGGGGGAATGGCCCTAGCCCTCACCCTCCGATCCAACAGTTCCCAGAAGTGCTCAATCGGATTGAGATCCGGGCTCAGAACACTGACATTGCTGTCGTGCAGGAAATCACGTAACAGAACGAGCAGTATGGCTGGTGGCATTGTGATGCTGGAGGGTCATGTCAGGATGAGCCTGCAGGAAGGGTACCACATGAGGGTGGAAGATGTCTTCCCTGTTACGCAGAGCGTTGAGATTGCCTATAATGAAGCAAAGCTCAGTCCGATGATGCTGTGACACACCGCTCCAGAGTACAGGCCTTATTCTTTCGACGATAAACGCACATCTGACCATCACCCCTGGTGAGACAAAACCGCAATTCGTCAGTGAAGAGCACTTTTTGCCAGTCCTGTCTGGTCCAGCGACGGAGGGTTTGTGCCCATAGGCAACGTTGTTTCCGGTGATGTCTGGTGAGGACCTGCCTTACAACAGGCCTACAAGCCCTCAGTCCAGCCTCTCTCAGCCTATTGCGGGCAGTCTGTGCACTGATGGAGGGATTGTGTGTTCCTGGTGTACCTTTGGCAGTTGTTGTGCCATCCTGTTTCTGTCCCGCAGGTGTGATGTTCGGATGTACCGATCCTGTGCAGGTGTTGTTACCCGTGGTCTGCCACTGCGAGGACGATCAGCTGTCCGTCCTGTCTCCCTGTAGCGCTGTCTTAGGCGTCTCACAGAACGGARATTGCAATTTATTGCCCTGGCCACGTCTGCAGTCCTCATGCCTCCTTGCAGCATGCCTAAGGCACATTCCCGCAGATGAGCAGGGACCCTGGGCATCTTTCTTTTCGTGTTTTTCAGAGTCAGTAGAAAGGCCTATTTAGTGTTCTAAGTATTCATAACTCTGACCTTAATTGCCTARCGTCTGTAAGCTGTTAGTTTCTTAACGATCGTTCCACAGGTGCATGTTCATTAATTGTTTATGGTTCATTGAACAAGCATGGGAAACAGTGTTTAAGCCCTTTACAATGAAGATCTGTGAAGTTATTTGGAATTTTTACGAATTATCTTTGAAAGACAGGGTCCTGATAAAGGGATGTTTCTTTTTTTGCTGAGTTTATGTCTATCTACTCTATCTAGTCCTAACTCTGCAATGGGTTAGTTGCTTTGCCTTCTCATCATTGGTGTTCATAGACTTGTCTTGCGCATCTCTGTCCATATGCTGAGCCATGCCTATCTCTTTATTTTCTCTCCCTCTCTTTCTAACTCTCCAACTCTCTCTCCCGCTTTCCCTCTGAGATTTCTGCTCAGCCATGACTTTTCAAAGCCTGTCTCCACCACAGGGTGTCCTCTCCATCTCACGAACTCTCCTTCATCTCTTCATCTCTTCATCTCCTTCGGTCATATTGTTATTGATGCTGTGTAATGGGGACTTGATAATGAACATCAACGCAACTTGGCTCTTTAGGTCTCCATATCTCTCTGTCTCCATATCTCTCCCAGGAGAAAGTGGAGGGCCTCTAGCTACCATACACTAACAACCATAGCTAGCTACTTAATGCAGAGTCGGAGTGTTAACTTGTTTGGGCTAGGGGGTAGCATTTTCATGAAAAGGATGAAAAGCGTGCCCAGAGTAAACTGCCTGCTACTCAGTCCCAGTYGCTAATATATGCATAGTATTAGTATATTTGGATAGAAAACACTCTGAAGTTTCTAAAACTGTTTGAATGATGTKTGTGAGTATAACAGAACTCATATGGCAGGCGAAAACCTGAGAGAAATCTAACCAGGAAGTGGGAAATCTAAGGTTTGTAGTTTTTCAACTCTTGGCCTATCYAATACACAGTTTCTATGGGGTCATATTGCACTTCCTAAGGCTTCCACTAGATGTCAACAGTCTTTAGAACCTTGTTTWATGCTTCTACAGTGAAGTGGGGGTGAATGAGAGGGGATTGAGTAAGGTCTCTCCCAGAGTGCCATGAGCTGACCATGCGCGTTCATGTGAGAGTTAGCTTGAGATGCATTGCATTTCTGAAGACAAAGAATTCTCCGGTTGGAACATTATTGAAGATTTATGTTAAAAACATCCTAAAGATTGATTCTATACTTCGTTTGACATGTTTCTACGGACTGTAATGGAACTTTTTGACTTTTCGTCTGCTCCTAGTGATCGTGCGTCATGAATTTGGAATACTGGGCTAAACGCGCAAACAAAAAGGAGGTATTTGGACATAAAGAGGAACTTTATCGAACAAATCAAACATTTATTGTGGACCTGGGATTCCTGGGAGTGCATTCTGATGAAGATCATCAAAGGTAAGTGAATATTTATAATGCTATTTCTGATTTCTGTTGACTTCAACAWGGCGGATATGTCTATGGCTTGATTTGTCGTCTGAGCGCCGTACTCAGATTATTGCATGGTTTGCTTTTTCCGTAAAGTTTTTTTGAAATCTGACACAGCGTTTGCCTTAAGGAGAAGTATATCTTGAATTCTGTGAATAACACTTGTATCTTTTATCAATGTTTACTATGAGTATTTCTGTAAATGGATATGGCTCTGTGCAAATTCACGGGATGTTTTGGAGGCAAAGCCAAATGTAAACTGAGGTTTTTGGATATAAATATGAACTTGATCAAACAAAACATACATGTATTGTGTAACATGTTGTCCCGGGAGTGTCATCTAATGAAGAATATCAAAGGTTAGTGATTCATTTTATCTCTATTTCTGCTTTTTGTGACTCGCTGTAAAGCATACAGCGATTTGGAAAATCGCTGTATGCTTTCTGTGACTAGTTGCTGACCTAACATAATGATATGTTCTGCTTTCGCCGAAAAGCCTTCTTGAAATCGTACACTGTGGTTGGATTAACGAGAATTGTATCTTTAAAATGGTGTCTAATACTTGTATGTTTGAGAAATTTGAATTATGAGATTTCTGTTGATTGAATTTGGCACCCTGCAATTTCATTGGCTGTTGGCGAGGGGTTCTGCCAGCGGAACCCCGTTCCCAGACAGGTTAATGGTCTTACGAGAAGCACTGTATCAGCATGTTCATGKTTTAACCTCTCTCATCTTTGTGCCCACTGTGATATTAGTGTCACATCTGCTCCTGTCACGTCCTCTAGTGCTCATCTGGTGTCTCCTTGACCTTCCGCCACTTCCCCAGTGCACTCTCCCTCTCCCTCTSTGTGTGTGTGTGATTGTGTGGGTGGGTGGGTGGAGACTGTTGTGCTGGAGTCAGAGCAGATCCCCACCAGCTGCAACCTGTTCCATAATCAAGACCTCTACTAATACTCAGTCCTGCCACTTCCACACTGCCAGATCGTAATCTCTGSTCAGTCAGTCTACGTTTCTAGCCGTTTGTTACTATTCAGATCCTGTTATCCTYTTGTGCCTGTTTTCCTCTCCGCTACAGTTCTGCCCGCTCTGACTCAGGTCCCTGTCTCCAGTCCCACGTCTCGTCATCCTGCTACTCTGTCCTGGATTCCCCACTCTACTACTCCCTTGGATTCCCCTCCGGACCTGCTCACCCTGTCTCAACCCCTCTCGCTCCAGCCTCAGCCTCCGCACCTGGTTTCCAGCAACCCGCCCGACTTTCCCCTGACCTGCACTCCATCTCCCCCTGTGTTCCAATAAATACATTGGTTACTTCATCCCAMTCTCCTCGTCTGTCTGCTCTTGGGTTCCCCTGTTRCACTCTTCGTAACAATTAGCCCAAGGCTCTTCAGTTGGTGCTGTCTGTTGCGCAATGCCAGGCATGGATTGRTCTCTTATAATGCTCTGTGAATCACAGAGAACCAAATAATCTCTTTATCCAACGTGTTTAGAAAAAGTACATTGCTGAAGTTTTAAAAGTTAACGCTCGCTTTGTTAATGGACCCATTGTCTTAGTCCTTCTGTATACACAACATTACATGCAAATATCCATGGCTTGAAATAAACTATTATTCAAATATGGCAAACCAAATAGTTCTCTCTGGTTGTGGTCCCAGGATGAGTTTTAAATTACACTGCATATTGTTTTGCATAACCTTCTTTAATGATGTGATTGAAGCTCAGTAGATGATGACCCATGTTCCTCTGTAGTTTTGAAATGTTTCTTCACCATGGTACCTCATCTGATGCTGCTTTGAATTGTTTTCTCCTTGGTTTATGTGCAATTGCTGTGAAAACTCAATAAAACAGCCCTCTGCCTTTACTCTTTGAATTAGTCTTATGGTTTATACAGACAGTCTTGCCTCTCTGTCATCTAATGCTACAGTCTCACCATATGTAATCTCTCAAACTCACATTCTGTCTGCTAGTGATAACTGCCCTTTTTGATGCACTTACCCAATTTTGAACCCMCTCACGGAGCGCCTAAAACCTGCTGGCAACATTTGGGAAGGGACCAACAKCCTCGCTGTGTCCCTAACATACATTAAAGTTGTTTCAGGGACAGTTATTACAGAGAGATGCAAGCCCAGCATTGAACACACTTTCTGTTCCCCGCTAATTCCCAGTCCTCCAGCTGCTCTCCACCATATGCCCAGGGCCAGACTGATATCTTCTGTGAATGTTTTTATAAATCCCTTTGCATCTTCATTCATGCATAAACAGACAGTCCTCACAAAATCTAAAGGAGTGTGTTCTGAAATGTCTGTGCTATATCTGAGAGATAAAAGAAAGATCTGGAAACTGATATCCCATTGGTAGTTAGTCTTTTCCCATCCATCCAACGCCGTATGGACACGGTAGAGGCGAAGGTTGAGAGCCATTCATCCTCCAAAACACGACCCTGCCAAGCCGCACTGCTTCTTGATACACTGCTCGCTTAACCCGGAAGCCAGCCGCGCCAATGTGTCGGAGGAAACACCGTAAAAATGACGACCAAAATCAGCGTGCATGCGCCCGTCCCACCACAAGGAGTCGCTAGAGTGCAACGGGACAAGGACATCCCGGCTGGCCAAACCCTCCCCTAACCCGGACAAAGCTGGGCCAATTGTGCGCTGCCTCATGGGTCTCCCGGTCGCAGCCAGCAGTGACACAGCCTAGGATCGAACCCGGGTCTGTTGTGACACCTCTAACACTGTGATGCTGTGCCTTAGACTGCTGCACCACTCGGGAGGCCCCATATATATGTATATATATATATATTTTAGGCACTAAACTATCTCCACATACCGAGCATTTGAAAAGTATTCAGACCCCTTGACTTTTTCCAAATTTTGTTACATTACAGCCTGTGAGGAAAAAATCCTGTATAACCTCTTTAAGCTTGTAAAGCAGAGACAATGTAAAGAATAATTACTTTAATAGTTCTTAATGCTAAACTTTGTTATGCCTTAAACCTCTACATTTCCACTTTCTGTTTGAAGGTCTTGTAAGAAGCAGCTGGTATTTTCCCCTCTGCTTCTGTTCAACTTAGTCACAAGGTCAAGACAAAGAGCCTCTGAGAGTGACCACCGTTTTCAGTCCATCCTGTCTTTTATTATCTTCCAAGGGCACAGCTGTGTGGAGATATGAAGAGAACAGAGGCTGGCTTGAACAGAGAGGAGTAACGGAACTATCATTATCACTTGTTTATGTGCTATGACCCGATACACATAGCCACAAGAAGAAAACAAGGTAGCTTATGATGCCCTGATCTGCCGGGGAGGAGTGGAACCAGCCATGACTAAGCATTTTTAGGTCCACTATATAAGACCTCAGCATTTCCTGTATTGTCGGGCTCTCAACGAATCACCTACATGTGGGTTGTTGACCAGCTCCATTATTATAATAAAACATCGATACCATATTAAAGTTCGATTGCTTGAAGAATTATCCAAGTCTCTCCTGATTTTTTAGAACTTCCACAACATTCTTGGCGACGAGGATGGGAAGCTGACCTTCACCTGCTGACTGTTCCTGAGGACATGGTTAAACTGTGCACAGGAGTAGCCTCCTGGTACTCAGGGTAGACCACACTCCAAGAGTGAGCAGATGGAACCCGCCTTAGATCCAAGAACGGCGTGTCAGCAGGTGTATACAGCATCCCGAGCATAGACTATAGAGGTGAGATTGMTTTTTCTTGAAAACAATTATTTCCGTGGAAAGCCAGTAGCAACTGGTATGCCTRAGGCAACAAGACTAGTGTGGGAYGCTCTGAGGAGCACTCTCAGTAAGGTGAGCCTGGTGACCGGGGCAACAAGACTAGTGTGTGAAGTTCTGAGGAACGTTCTCAACTAAGTGAGCCTTTGGAACTGATCAGTAAGTTGAATATAAATGCATTGAAATGATATGGTATAAAATAGTAACGTGCACCTGTGATAGCTATAAACCAAACCCCATTTTAGAAATTTGAAAATACTTCTGTAGAATTGAAGCCCACAGCCAACAGACAGCCCTAAGATATCAGTGAACAGAAATAAACTGTTTTCTCACACAGTTGAAACTAAGTATCATAGAAAAACTGTGTTAAACTTTTTATGTGGGTAAGTGCAAATTTGGATTAGTTCTCCAGTGGTTTCAACAACGAATTAGGCAATATTTTAGCAGCCATGCAATTACATGATTTAGGCTGTAGGAACTGACCACTCCTCTATTTTGTGTTTGTGAGTGTGAGTGAGATTGGAACTCAACATGGCGGACTGCAATGGCACCCGAATAGTCCCGGTGATATGCAACTGTTCAGGGAAGTCAGGAACCAATACACACAGTCAGTCAGGAAAGAAAAAGGCTAGCTTTTCCAAACAGAAATTTGCATCCTGTAGCTCTAACTCCAAAAGGTTTTGGGACACTGTAAAGTCCATGGAGAACAAGAGCACCTCCTCCCAGCTGCCCACTGCACTGAGACTAGGCGACACGGTCACCACCGATAAATCCATGATAATCAAAAAGTCAATAAGCATTTCTCTACGGCTGGCCATGCTTTCCTCCTGGCTACCCCAACCCCGGCCAACAGCAACGCACTCCTCGCAGCTACTTGCCCGAACCTCCCCAGCTTCTCCTCTCACCAAATCCAGATCGCAGATGTTCTGAAAGAGCTGCAAAACCTGGACCCGTACAAATCAGCTGGGCTAGACAATCTGGACCCTCTCTTTCTAAAATGATCCACCGCATTGTTGCAACCCCATTACCAGTCTGTTTCAACCTCTCTTTCATTTCGTCCGAGATCACTAAAGATTGGAAAGCTGCCGCGCTCATCCCCTCTTCAAAGGGGGTGACACTCTAGACCCAAACTGTTACAGACCTAAATCCACCCTGCCCTGCCTTTCAAAAGTATTTGAGAGCCAAGTTAATAAACAGACACTGACCATTTCGAATCCCATGGTACCTTCTCCGCGTGTGCAATCGGTTTCCGAGCTGGTCACGGGTGCACCTCAGCCACCTCAAGGTACTAAACGATATCATAACCGCCATCGATAAAAGACAGTACTGTGCAGCCGTCTTCATCGACCTGGCCAAGGCTTTCGACTCTGTCAATCACCTTATTCTTATTGGCAGACTCAATAGCCTTGGTTTCTCAAATGACTGCCCTCGCCTGGTTCACCAACTACTTCTCAGATAGAGTTCAGTGTGTCAATCGGAGGGCCTGTTGTCCGGACCTCTGGCAGTCTCTATGGGGTACCACAGGGTTCAATTCTCAGGGACTCTCTTTCTCTGTATATATCAACGATGTCGCTCTATGACGCGGGTGATTCCCTGATCCACCTCTACGCAGATGACACCATTCTGTAACATCTGGCCCTTCTTTGGACACTGTGTTAACTAACCTCCAAACGAGCTTCAATGCCATACAACCCACCTTCCGTGGCCTCCAACTGCTCTTAAACGCTAGCAAACCAAATGCATGCTTTTCAACCATTCGCTGCCCGCACCCCGCCCGCCCGACTGCATCACTACTCTGGACGGTTCTGACCTAGAATACGTGGACAACTACAAATACCTAGGTGTCTGGCTAGACTGTAAACTCTCCTTCCAGACTCATATCAAACATCTCCAATCCAAAATCAAATCAGAGTCGGCTTCCTATTTCGCAACAAAGACTCCTTCATCACGTGCCAAACTTACCCTAGTAAAACTGACTATCCTACCGATACTCGACTTCTGTGATGTCATCTCCAAAATAGCTTCCAATACTCTACTCAGCAAATTGGGATGCAGTCTATCACAGTGCCATCCGTTTTGTTACAAAAGCGCCTTATACCACCCACCACTGCGACCTGTATGCTCTAGTCGGCTGGCCCTCGCTACATATTCGTCGCCGACCACTGGCTCCAGGTCATCTACAAGTCTATGCTAGGTAAAGCTCCGCCTTATCTCAGCTCACTGGTCACGATAACAACACCCACCGCTAGCACGGCTCCAGCAGGTAATATCTCACTGGTCATCCAAAGCCAACACCTCCGGTTTGGCGCGCCTTTCTTTCCAGTTCTCTGCTGCCAGTGACTAGAACGAATTGCAAAACTGCTGAAGCTGGAGACTTACATTTCCCTCACTACCTTTAAACATCAGCTATCTGAGCAACGAACTGATCGCTGCAGCTGTACATAGTCCATCTGTAAATAGCCCACCCAATCTACCTACCTCATCCCCATATTGTTTTTATTTACTTTGCTGCTCTTTTGCACACCAGTATCACTACTTACACACCATCATCTGCTCATCATCATCTGCTCATCTATCACTCCAGTGTTAATCTGCTAAATTGTAATTACTTTGCTKCTATGGCCTATTTATTGCCATACCTCCTCATGCCATTTGCACACACTGTATATAGACTTTCTTTTTTTCTATTGTGTTATTGACTGTACGCTTGTTTATTCCATGTAACTCTGTGTTYTTGTTTCTGTCGCACTGCTTTGCTTTATCTTGGCCAGGTCGCAGTTGTAAATGAGAACTTGTTCTCAACTAGCTTACCTGGTTAAATAAAGGTGAAATACATTTTTTTATAAAAAAAAAAAAGAAAAACATGGGATTGGTGTCAGAAGTGGGATGCTCTACCGCATAGTGCGATGTGGGTGGACCGAGTTTAATGGCGTCACGAAAAAGGATGTGTGAGTCTGTCTGGGGAGAGCATCAGTAAAGGTCTGCAAAGAAGACACCGGTGGCATTCTCCGTGGGAGAGTGAGGGAAATTCCTGTGGACCCACTCTGACCAGACCTCCACTGATGATTGCCTGGGGTAACACACCCCATTCACCAATCTGAACAGGTCAACCCAATGAATGTCAGTAAGCCAATTTAAAAATGAATTTSTAAGGATCCAAAATTCCAGAGAGGGGATTTGGCATTGGCAGTACTGTTAGTAGCCGGTAATATAACTTTTTGAAGTTTTTGTCCAATATAACGCTGAACAGAATTAGCGTTTGGATATGTAAACCAYACGCGCTAACAAAAGAAGGTATTTGGACATAACTAACGGATTTTTTCGAACAAAACAAACATTTATTGTGGACCTGGGATTCTTGGTGTGCTTTCTGATGTAGATCATCAAAGGTAAGGGAATATTTATCATATATTTTCTTGTTTATGTTGACGCCATCTTTGCYGTTGTGGTGTTTTACTTTTGAGCGCCGTCTCAGATTATAGCGTGGGTTTRTTTTTCCYTAAAGTTTTTMGGAAATCTGACACAGCGGTTGCATTAAGGAGAGGTATATCTATAATTCCATGTGCATAACTTGTATTATCATCTATATTTATGATGAGTATTTCTGTTGAAACGATGTGGCTATGCAAAGTCACTTGATGTTTTTGCAACTAGTGAATCTAACGCCTCAATGTAAACTCAGATTTTTTTATATAAATATGAATTTAATCAAACAAACATGCATGTATTGTGTAACATGAAGTCCTATGAGTGTCATCTGATGAAAATAATCGAAGGTTAGTGATTTCATTTTATCTCTATTCTGGTTTTTGTGAAGCTATCTTTAGCTGGAAAAAATGGCTGTGATTTTGTGGTTTTGTGGTGATCTAACATAATCATTTGTAGTGCTTTCGCTGAAAAGCCTATTTGAAATCGGACACTTTGGTGGGATTAACAACAAGATTACCTTTAAAATMATATAAGACACATGAATGTCTGAGGAATTTTAARTATGAGATTTCTGTTTTTTGAATTTGGRGCCCTGCACTTCGACTGGCTGTTGTCATATCGATCCCGTTAACGGGACTGCAGCCATAAGAAGTTTTAAGACTGTATTTGGATAATACMTTTCGATATATAATGTTATCTAGGGGTTCCGATATATGGATTCTGTGAAAATGAATGAGAAATTGTATGTGTMTATAATCGATTACTGGAGGTTATATGAAGTAATAATGGAAATAATAATAATTTACAAACTTGCACACCCAAATGTAGACGTATGTAAGGGGTGAAAAAAGTATTCTGAGTTGGTCCCTTTATGGATCATTTGATAGTGATTGGTTATAGCATATACAGTAAATGCTGGAGTGGATTAAAACACAAATAATTAAAGAGTGGTCCCCCTGTTAACAGAAGTTATCATGTTTTGTTTTGTCTATAATTTAAAACTTTTTGTTCAGCTGGTAAAGTAACATTAGAAGGAAAGACAGAGGTAGAGTATAGGAGAGATTGTAGAGGGAAACAAGTATTTGAGGGGAAGAGAAATGTACTGGGTGATGGTGATTGAGAGAGCATCTGAGTTAAAGTAAACAGATATGTAGTTAGTGAATGTAACAAAGAAAGTGGGAAAGAAAGGAAATGGGAAGTTAATTGGAAAGTAAAATGGAAAGTAAGAATTGAAATGTTGAATTGTTTGGACTGATTAAGATTTAACAAAATGTTTATTTTCTCCTTTTGGAGAGGATGGTCCTTATATCTCCCTTTGAAATGTTTCCCATGTTTCCCATGTTTCCCATGTTTCCCATGTTTCCCATGTTTCCCGAGGCTGTTGCCTTGGGAGAGCAGTTAGTGAAATCTCCCTTTGAAATGTTTCCCATGTTTCCCAAGGCTGTTGCCTTGGGAGAGCAGTTAGTGAAATCTCCCTTTGAAATGTTTCCCGAGGCTGTTGCCTTGGGAGAGCAGTTAGTGAAATCTCTGCAAAGAAACACTTGGACAAACTTTAAGGCTATTGTGTCGTTATTATGTGCCAGATGTTAAGACCACAAACTGTTATAATTGGGTTATTTGCGGGATTTACCTGTCATTTCAATAGGCATAGGGCCTATTTACTGACTGAAATCTGGGTTTATGATTATGGTTTAGCTTTGATTAGACAGCCTACAGTAGTCTGGGTAAGATTTTGGCGGGATGTAGACTGAACGATGTAGCAGCTTGCTTAGGTCACATTGACAGACTAATTTGTTCAACGTGAATAACGAAGCGATTTCGAGGTACGAAGTTCTTGTGTTGCCTAATAGCCTGCTAGAATAGGCTTCTAAGAATGAGGTCATCATTTCAATCACTGAATCAAAAATATGAATAATATGGATATGAACTGAATATATGCTTGTCAACAACAGCCAGTGTTTGTTTTATTACCTGCAGCCTAATCTGACGGACTGTTACCTAAATCTAATGCACTCTAATAACAGCTGTGTCCATGATCAAAACTGATTACTTTCAATTTAATTAACTAAACATGTTAATAGTTGCATAATAAAACAAGTCTACAACAACATTAAATTGAAGTTAAAAGCAGAGTGTTAAAACTTCTTTCAGCTAGGGGGCAGAATTCTTTTTTTGTTTGGAAAAAGAACGTTCCCAAGGTAAACGGACTATTTCTCAGGTCCAAATGCTAGAATATGCATATAATTGCCAGATTAGGATAGAAAACACTCTAAAGTTTCCAAAACTGTCAAAATATTGTCTGTGAGTATAACAGAACTGATTTTGCAGGCGAAAACCTGAGGAAATCCAACCCGGAAGGGCCTTTTATTTGGAAAAATCCCTGTTACGTTGCCTGCCCCTCCTCCATTTAAAGGGGTATCAACCAGATTCCTTTTCCAATGGCTTCCTCAGGCTGTGACCTCAGGCTTGTAGACATAGTTTCAAGCTTTTATTCTGAAAAATGAGCGATATTTTTCAAAACGCGTCAGGTGTCCTTTGATTAGTTCCTGCGCGCGAGAGTGTAGCTCGACATTTTCTTTCTCTGTAGTATTGAATAGGTTACCGTCCGGTTTAAATATTATCGATATGTATGTTAAAAACAACCTGAGGAATGATTATAAAAAAACGTTTGCATGTTTCTACGAACATTAGGATATTTTTGGAATTTTCGTCTGCCTTTCAGGACCGGAACGAGCCTGTGGTTTTCTGAACATACGCGCAACCAAATGGCGGTTTTTGTCTATAAAACTAATCTTTATCGAACAAATAACTTTTATTGTGTAACTGGGAGTCTCGTGAGTGCAAACATCCAAAGATTATCAAAGGTAAGCGATTCATTTTATTGCTTTTCTGACTTTCGTGG